>NC_046286.1:17962666-18268738 GCF_004115265.2 Rhinolophus ferrumequinum | reverse complement strand
CTAGCTATACATGCATTTCAAATACACATATATATGATATCATTTATATAAAATACAAAATTATCATTGTGTTCTTCCTACGGTACAAAACTAGTCATACCGTGACTTGTGGTAACCTTCATTCTTTTGAATATTACCATGTCTGTTTTCCTTCATGTTGTTTATGTACTTCAAATTATTTATCCTTTTTCACACTCTCCACCATTCCTACAGAACATGCTTTCAATCCACCTGTACCATCAGAGGTATTTCTTTTCTTTGAAAACAGAGACAGACCTTTATAGATTCCACATATAGATTAGTTCACACAGTATTTGTGTTTGTGAGTCTGGTTTCATGTACCAGAGAGTAGAATGTTGGTTACCAGGGGCTAGAGGTTGGGGGAAATGGGAAGATATTGGTCAAAGGGTACAATCTTTCAGTTATAAGATGAAAAAGTTCTGAGGATCTAACGTACAGCATAGTGATTGTAGTTAATACTGTGTTATATATTTGACACTTGCTAAGAGAGTAGATCATAAGTGTTAAGTGTTCTTACCACACAAAAAAAGGTAACTATGTGAGGTGATGGATGTGTTAGTTAACTTGATTGTGGTAATCATTTCATAATGTATATATGTATTAAATCATCATGTACACCTTAAAAATTAGGTTGTACAACCTAAATATATATTTTTCGTTAATCATTATTCAATACAGCCAGAGCTTTAAAATAAAAGTATATGCAGTTTCATTTCTTCAAAGAAAACTTAAATATTTCTGTTTATCTTTAGTCTTAATACATATTTCCTTAGTACTCTGTACGTATATGGTATAAATCATTCACATATTTGCACATGTCCTACTTGTTTCATGTATAACAGATCAGCAAAATTGCATAGTAAGAAAAGTGTGCCTTCTAAGGGCTTACTGCCCTTTACGATGCCTCTTTCAAATGCCTCCTTTCTCTCTCTATTTCCTCTCATTCCTTCTACGTTTCTTAAAATAAGAAAGAAACTATTCAATTCAACTGACATGAGTAAAGGTGTATCATATTTTCAAATAAATCACAAACACTTCAAAGTTAATTAATTCATTACTTTTTACAGGATGGAAACTTTAAATGAGTGTGAAATTACTATAATCCAGAATTTCACATTAAACAAAGCAAAACAAAAAACAGCCACTTCCATTCAGATATTCTTCTTACCTTTACAAGGCTAGTTGTCATTCTTAACCCCATCACACATGCCATTCCCAAATCTTCCAGTGTTTTCTCATGTTTTCTCTTCCAGAATACCTGTACCCCTTATCCATACTTGTTGAAAGCCGATAAAACTGTATTTACAAAAACTGGTGACGTGCCTACAAACCATAGTTTGCCAACATGATTTTTAAAAATATTTTGCTAAAACCCCCTGGGGAAAAAATTATTTATCTCGATTTCTGAATTACTTGGCACCACCTTAAATTTTGCATTTAAGAAGAATGCCTCGGTCATGTCCGTCTAGCCCTGGTCCTGCTATTTATCCTTTAATGTTTCCTATAGTAAATCTTACCTGACATCTTATAGAGAATTAATGTTTCTTTCTCCTAAATCTCAGGCCATACTTTAAAAAACATGTTTGTCATATTACAGAATGATTATTTGATTATTTATCTACATTCCTTGCTATACAGAAAGAAAAAAAAAGTTCTCAGATATTTCTGAACGTAAAAATATAGCACATTACTTAGGCCACAATTTGAGCTTAATATATTTGCTAAGTGAATGAAGGCCCAAATCAAGGGGAAAGATACTCTATGAGGTAGGGTGTTTTTCCTGGTGCCTTTAACATACAGTTGTAGCAACTCCTTAATTTACATTTCAATAAAGCTTTTCTCAGAGCCATTCATCCATGAATTGAAGGTATTTTAAACAATTGTAAGGCAAAAATACCTCTTTTATTATTTGTTTTGTTTTGTTTTACACAATATACACCAAAGACACTTAAGGGGTTGGATTAGGCATAAAACCTGTGAAACAGTGACACCTAATGGGACAGATATCAATCATTTAGAATCCCAATTATTTCAGGAAATTTGGTGGTGAGAGTAAGAGGTCCTTAGAGGACAGGATCCATATTCATTGTCGCCTCTCGAGTATGTAAAATACGGTATATGGGCAACCAAGTTTTGATAAAGAAATAAATGAATGATGGATACATGAATGATCTATAAATGAAATAAATATCAAACATTCTGAATAACAGAAGTTTCTTATAGATATTACTCATCCAGAAATTTTTTTTTCTTGTTTTATTTTCTTGTTTTTGTTTGTGTAAAACCCTTGCTGCCATATTTATAAAATAAGCATTTTAATAAAGATAAATTTGCCTCTTAAGTATAGAGGAATTTAAATCCTCCTGTGGCCACATTTAAAATATAGTCAAAAGTCCATATACAGGTATTTTACTATTTTTACAGGGATTTTCACTCCCCCTCCCCGCCACTTTCTCTCACACTCACCAGCACACAAACGGGATACAACATCATAACATTCTTTGATATTTGAATTTTAATAGAGGAAAATGATTTTCTTAATGCCCTTACCAGTATGTAGTCATTACATGCATATAGATAGAGCACTATGAACTATGTTACTAAAATTTGTAACCAGTTGCAGAATAATGTTTTATTACTGCTACTACAAAAGATTTTAATGTCAATCCAAGATATTCTTTCTTAACTCCCAAGTAAAGCCAGGAGGTACAAAAGTAAGCTATGTTAAAAATATGGTAGCTGGAGGGGACAAGGGGAAAGGGTAGAAGGAGGGTTTGGAATTGACACAACATTCTGAGTCTCCAAAATTATTCTAATGTCATTCAGTTTTAATTCAGGGTGAAGATTTGGGTCAGTTGCTCATTAATCCTATCTGGCTTTCGCTTCCAGGCTACTATTATTAACTCTTTTATTCAGATGTTATTCAAATGAGTTTCTCTATTAAAAGAAGCAAACCAATGCAGGCAAAACATATTGTTAGTAAATCTTTCCCAGTTTGGCAACACATTAATGATAGATCTGGCGTTCTCAGTGTCAAAAACTCTATCGGCATCTGTTACAACAGAATCAAGATGAAATGAGTGAAATGAAAACAAATGGAGGCGGGGGGGGGGAGGGGGGCGGTGCTGTAACATATTTGAAATGCACTATAGATTCTTTGTCCTTAAAGACTCTCTTGTGTTTCATCAAACTGATCAAGAATTTGGTACCGCATCATGTAGGTTCCTTTCCTGTGGTAACACAAATGTATAAACAGGTAGTTGTATGGAAAACCTGGGGGTAGACAGGGGCTGTCAGTGTAAAGTATCTGAACAGTATGCTTGATGGACTCCTATTTTATTTTATTTTTTTGACCATCTTGCTTCCACTTATACCCCTTCCACTAGGCATGTGCTCTCCTCTTCTACACCTAGATGTCTAAGAGATCCAACAAGCATTAAACAGGATGGTAACTTTACTTCTTTCAACTGAAGTTCACTTGCTCTAAATCCCATTCCAGAAAAATTGGGGAAATACCAGTTTGTGAGGCAGTTAGAAAATAAAATGTGAAGAGATATTTTAATAACTCTCAAAATGTGTTCTCCCCCAAATGCATGGTAACTACTAGGTTACAGATAATTGAGGCGCAGTGAAATTAAATACCCTAAGGACGTAGAGTTAGTGAAGGATATGAGGCTGTGGTGGGAGAGATCCGAGGTGCAGCATGAGGGACCCAGAAATGGTAATTACAGTGCACAGCCCAAGGAGCTTTAAATAGCCAGACATCTCTCTTCTCAGGTTCTCATATCTACATGTTTCCAGGTCTGTTATCAGCCTCTGTAATGTATTCTGATGTCTCCAAGACACCTCTGTTTCCATGTCCCAGTCAAAAATAATGCACCCTATGACCAAAATGACCCTCTCTCTAGATCTCCTGCCCCTGTGTTCTTCTTAATTCCGTGACTGGCACTGTCACCCACTCAGTTACCCAAGCCAAAATACTGGCATTACCCGAACTCCTCTCTCCCTCCTGGTATTTTTCTCTAACCCCAGACCCACTACCTTAATTCAGAGCACCATTTTCTCTCACTAAAATGACAGCAGTCACATAACTGATCTACTCAATATCACGCATTCTAACAATGTCATCACAATTGTCTCTAGCAAGTGCAAATGTTCATGTTAATCCCATTCTTGAAACTCTGTAATGGCTCCCAGTGGCCCATGAGCGCAAGTTCAAAGTTTAAAACACAGCTGCCAGGCTTCTGCATGATTTTGCATGGGCCTAACTCTTCAGTAACCACTCCTTTGTGTTCCCTGATTCAGTCACACTGAAATAACTTGCAGTTCTCCCCAGAACATACTGCAGTCCCTCAGCTCCATGAATTCACACGTGCTGTTCCTTCTGCCTAGGATAGTTCTTTCCTGTGGTGGTGTTCCTGCATGCGTAGGCCTGCATTAGGTAATTCAGGGAAATAGTTCAGCTTTTATATAAAATTTGGTTATAGATGTGTGTATCTATATATGTACACATATACAGACATACACTGGGGGTGCCAAAAAAATGCCAAAAAAATGTATACAGGTGGCCACTTTGGTCAACGTCGCTCAAGCAGTAGTTTGCCGTCATCTGGACACTGATGGTAACCACTTTGAGCACCCCTTGTAATTGCAGAAGTCAAACGTGACTTGTATTCATCGTTGTTATCGGTATATATTGAGTATTACAATTTTAACAGCTTTTTCCTTTATTAAAATGTGTATACATTTTTGGGGAGGCACCCTCTATATATTACGCCTAACAATTTGTATTTTGTTGTACTGTTTTCAATCTGAAGTTAAAACTTCAGGCAGTCACATAGAATTACAGAATTGCAATAACCCAGTTCTGCTTCTTCATCTTTACAATTATTGTACTAACCTTGTTTATTTCAAATCTGTTGTTTATGCATAAGAATATTCTGTGCCACTGGGGTTGGAAACAGTGACTGTGTTCAAAATGAGCATGAGTGATTCTGAAATGTTAGGACCTTACTCTTGAAGTAAAAACACGTAACTGAGTTGGAGTGTGTTGAGGGCTGGTTGTATAACTGGGTTTTCTGAAAATTAATTTTCTTGTAGAATAAAGTGTTAAGTAAAGGATAAGTTTCAAATTGGATTTTTTAAATTATTATTTTTTATTTTCAATTATAGTTGACATTTAATATTATTTTATATTAGTTTCAGGTGTACAGCGTAGTGGTTAGACATTTATGTAATTTATGAAATGATGCCCCTGATAAGTCCAGTACCCACCTGGCATTGTATATAATTATTACAATATTATTGACTACATTCCCTAAGCTGTGCTTTACATCCCCATGATTATTTCGTAACTACCAATTTGGGCTTCTTAATCCCTTCTGCACTAATGGTTTAGAAAATAGACGAACATTTTTCAGGTAGGGCTAATTTGCAACTGACATTGTTTTGAATTACTCATGCATGGTGACAACAAGCAGATTGACTTTTGTGTATTACTGTTTTTAAATAATCTATAATCAATGCACCCCTTGATTACCTGCATCTCTTGCAAAACCTTCCCACTGCCATGTACTTGATATTGTTCTTCTTTCTATTTCTATTTATTATCCATCTCTCTTCCTGCTTTTATCTCTTGTCTAACTAACTTTTAGCTTATTTCTACTATAACTAACTTCTACTAATCTTTCATATCACTAACACTTCTTATGGAATTTTTCAATAGACTTGATGCCTTAAATTATACTACATTAGATGCATGATGTTATAAACTCCCAATGTCATGGCATATGCTATATTTACGTTACAGATCATCCTGCCACTTTTTAATGGTCAGTTTGCTAATCTATCTTTTTCATTACATTATAAACTCTGAAAGAAGGGACTACACACTATTTCAGGAGTAATAAATCACTAAATAGTTGTTAAATAAACAAATTTCATCTCTACCACTCTGTCAAAAGTTATCCCTAAAAAGCGCAGACTGATTTCCAACACAGTATCCGAACCTACCCTTTAAATTCTGTGTTTCAGAAAAGCCTACTGTGTTTCAGAGGTCATATCATGGCCACCTTTTGTGACTGGGCCATCCAACATAAGGATGAATTATCATGAGTAAATATTAATTAGCATCCATGTATCTGTGCCTGAGATCCCACCCAGTATGCTGCAGAGAGAGAAAACAAAGGATGGGGAAGGGCCCTGCTAACAAAAGACATTTGCTCATGTTCTCTGCTCCGTCAATAATGTTTCCTCCTTTCTTCAACTGATAAAAAATGTTCACACTAAAATCTTCAGTCTTCTCCTTCAGAATATATTTCCAGACTTGCTCTCAACACTCATTGGCCCTCTTGAGTATTCTCAAAATATTTTATGCCTACTTCCTGTGTAAATACATCATATTTTATTAAAAACCTTTATTTTTTCTTTTCAGTTTCTTCCACCAAACCATAGTCTCTTTAAGAACATGGATCAATTTTTCATTTATGTATGAATTGCAATCACCAAATTTAGCACCTGCCCATAACAAACATCGAATACATGCCTGTTGCGTTTTAAAAAGCAGAGCTGAAGACCATCCACCTATAATGTTAATTGAAGTGAACCACAGAGATAAACGCTGGACTGTTAGGTGAGAAGTACTCAAGCCACCCCTTCAGACTTCTCTCTCTATCTCATCAAGGCACATCCCTGAATACTTTTCTTAAGGCAACTCCTCTCTCAATAACTCCTCTTTGGTTTGTATAACCTTCCTCCATCTTTATCGCATAGCAGGTAACTATGTGGAACTTAGTCTCTGAGGGCTTGAGTCCTAGGGAGATAATCCTTACCAAGTGAGATACAAACGATATTTCAGAAGTGATAAACCCTTTTTCTAGATAATACCTCTATTTGTTGTACGCCACCCTGCATCTATGATCGATATTCTTGGTGCATAAAAGACAATGTATTTCCAATTCTCTTCCATGTATCCTGTGAGAGATGGCAACCTATCTAAATTATAGTATCTTGTATTTTCTTTCTCACAAAACAGTCTTACCTAGAGTTCACACTCAAGTTTTGACCTCAGCATTTACTCCTTAAAAAATAGATCACTAGAAGAAGTCTGCATTCCTTCAGAATTTATAGAAAATAATTCTCCTTCCTCTTGAGCCCTAAAATAGTTTTTAGCAAATTTAATATACCTTTAAAATTCAATTTCATATGGGATCCTTTCTGCTCTGAGTGTGAGAAGACCCAGAAAGTTGTGATGCCACTGAGAAATAGAAACTTTCATGGTCTGCTGTACATTTTGGAGACTACAAGTTATTTGGGTCTAAATTTTCCCTCCCCAGCAAACAAAACAAAACAAAATTCCTCACTGACTGGCTATCATGGTTAGGGTTCTATGTTTAACATGGGCACATCCTAATGGGGTGGGATTCTTAGACGTATCGTTATCCAATTTGCAATGTCAAGCAAAGCTCAGGTAGACAACATTTACCTATTTATTTGAACATTCTAATCCAAGATTGTGTGAAAAACAATAGTTATAACAGTAATGTTTTTCATCTACTGAGCATTTGGAATGCTCACTGCAAACTTCACTGGCATTGTTCAGCATGGTGTAGATAAGGAAATTGAGGCACAGAGATGTTGGGAAACTTTCTGATGTTCACATAGCAAGTGAATGACAGAAACCAGATTGAAACCCAAATAATGGTACTCTGAGCTCACCTTCTACACCTTCAACTCTAAAGTGCCCTCAATTGTGTTTCCCCCCAAATAAGACCAGGTCTTATACTGTATTTCCCTGAAAATAAGACTGGATCTTATATTAATTTTTGCTCCAAAAGACGCATTAGGGTGTATTTTCCAGGGGGTGTCTTATTTTTTCATGTAAAACAATCTACATTTATTCAAATACAGTCATGCCATCTTCTTCTGGAACATCGTATAACATACTCAATGCATCCGTCTTGCTGATGGTCTTATCTGGGGCTTATTTTCGGGGTAGGTCTTATTTTCAGGGAAACATGCCATGTCACAGTTTTACGAAATGAATGTAAATTTCTGTATAGTAAAGAACATATCTTTGGTCCTCTTTCCCCATGCAGTGCTCAGCCCAAGACCTTGTGATTCTTAGTTACATTTTTATGTCATAAGTGAAAGAATTAATTATAAGTACATTGAAGGCAAGAGCTGCCCTATATTCTATACCTTCCATAGTACAAGTAACACTCGACTTGTTTTTTCAATTTTAGATTTCTTTAAACTGATGGAAACAAAGTAGTCAAAGAAAAACACTTTAAAGAAGAGACTCCTCATTAATGACAATTTTAGAAAGGCTGTTATGCTCAAAATGGGACAGCAGGAAAAAACAATGTAAATGATAACTAACATATTTCTAATAATATGAGCCAAAATGATCATGGATTATCCCATGATATTGTAATTATCACAATAACCCTCAAACGCAATTGCAAATTTTATCATTATCCCTAATTTCATTGGTGGGAAATTGGGTCTCAGAGTTACTAGGTATCTGAGTAATTTACAAAGCTAGCAAATAGCAAAGCCAGGATTGAATTTAGGCAGTCTGTGGAAGTAGCCTGTTTTCTTTATTACTTATTGTAACACAACACTAGAAGTGCCCTCCTCTTTTATACTCAAAAATTTAGATTTTAAAGTCCTAGTATTTGGTTTATATGCTCTATAAATTTTATACAGAGCAAATTCCCATGGTTCTGTCTCATAAAAATAGGGTCTGGCCTTTTCTTTGTACATTATGTGCATATTCTTTGTTGATCACTAGAGGGCGACCACCATGTTTGTTTGTTCTTTTACTTTATTGGGTGACAATTGTTAGTAAAATTACATAGATTTCAGGTGTACAATTCGGTATTACATCATCTATAAATACCATTGTGTGTTCACCATCCAGAGTCAGTTCTCCTTCCATCACCATATATTTGATCCCCCTTACCCTCATCTCCCACCCCCTTCCCCCGTTACCCTCTGGTAACCACTAAACTATTGTCTGTGTCTATGAGTTTTGTTAGGGTGGATTTATTCCAACCCGAAGTGCTGACTCCATACAAAATAGTCAGGCAACCTCTCTCAGTTCTGAAAAAAAACGTAAAACCAATTTAATAGCCATGAATTCAGCAAATATTTTGTTTTGCCATATTGGAGCCAAAGACAGAGGCACTCTACTCCAGAAGTTTACAATATATTTGGGAGATCTATGCATGTATGATAAATCTAAATAAGTAATATGGACAGTAAGGTTTGTAAATTTAGAATAAGAAACTATTGTGAACCAAAGAAATAATACTGAGTGCTTATAGAGAGCTGTTGAAATTTCAAAGCTTTCGTTTCTACTTACTTGATTCTCGCATCTTTATATAGGAAGTATAATTCTCTCCAACTCCCTGACAAGGAACCCAACAATTGGGGACCTGCCCCAGCCATTGGTTTGCTATTGGCATTGGTGAAATTTCCACTTGCGTTTTCAAACTTACTTTCAAACTCACACAGAAACTTAACGTGTAACTGATATAAACTGACCATTTCTGTCACGTTGGCATTTTAGGTGATTGTTCTTTTCTCCAGTTCTTTACATCTGTCTAGATATAGTTGGTGTATTCTTGTTGTTTGCAGAGTTAAAGCCTAAAATGGCTGAAGAGACCGAACATGTGTATGTGTGCTTTTAATTTCATTTAAGAAAAAAAAAAAATCTTGAGTTCTATGCCTCTGACCTTGTTTGCCAAGTATCAACAAGGAGAGAATTTTTATGGTCAAATTATAAAACCCTGAAAATAGGACTTTATAATGGAAATGCTGATACAACCGTAACTATAGTATTGCAATTGCATCGCTATAAGAAAATTGGTTTAGATAATATACCCTTCTGGAATGAATGCCATTCTAAATGATTGTGCATCTCCATAAATCTAAGCTAACTCAGTAATTCAAAATTACTAAGATTTAAGTTTAGTGCCAATAAGCAATAAACTTATGGCTACTGCTAGAATAACTGTTGGTCGCTACACCCTTATTTCGCAGCAGGTGGTCTGCTCCATGCTGGTTGCATGAATAAAATCAGGCAATACACTGAAACTAATTCCTAAAGTTGATAGAAGACTCCAGAGCCATTTCAACTGGTGAAATAGTGTTGTTTTGAGCACTTTTTTTTTCTTTCTAAGTTAAATGCTCTGAGACACTTGACCTTTCTAGCAAATGAAGGACAAACAAAGCTTTGATCTCGTTTCATGTCACAATTATAAGTCTCTAGATATTTAAAATTGTGTTGCACAGATTGTTTTTAGTTCACAAGACATTATTAACACAATACCCCTATTAAAAATAAAACATATCATTGAATGGATTTCTTTGAGTCAAAACCTGAGAGAGGGCATTATTTAGTCTATCCATGTTTGACTCTGGACAAGCAATCGAGGAAATCTTGTTCCCATGTTCCTAATCTCTTCATAAGACCATCATGTCTTGTGTTTAAAATATATTTTCAGGTCTCACAACTTAAAACATTCAGTCTTAAATAATGAAGTAGACACTTTGAAAAGCCTTCCTGGCCTGTTTCTTAAACATGGGAAATGAAAAATAGTTTCATGCAGTCATTGATGGAATTCAGCCCCACTGGTTTTAGAATCTCTGATTTTTTTCTTGAATATTGATCGTGTTATTCTGATTTATTATACAACTTATTAACAATTATTTCTTAGCATCAGCAGTTTAGGTGACAAGCTTTAGCCTAGGTTTGTATGATTTAAAGCTCAAACTCTCTCTCTCATATATATATATATATATATATATATATATATATATATATATATATATATATATTTGTTTCTTATTTAGAACAGAATCTTACACAGAACAGTCACTGAATAAAGCCTTTTCTCTTTTTCTTACTTGAAGAAAATATGGTATGTTTAAAGGAACAAGTGACATTTAAGATAAAAGGAAAAGATGAGATTATTGGTGAAGCCAAAATCTGATGGCAATTAAAAATAACATAGGTTAAAACACTAAATGTTCATATAGAATAAAAATAAATGATTTAAGCATCATTGATTTCCATGAAAAAATAAGTATAGTGTGAAATGTTTTTACAGAAACCTCAACTGATAATGATGCTCTCTTTAGCTAGGGTTTTTTACTTCAAATTCAAGCAATTACGTATTTTAATTAATGTGATATAAAATATCACATAATTATATAATACCTGTATTCTTGGACAGGAAAGAACATTTTTATTTTTGGAAATTTGTTACTAGTACTTTGAATACGGTAATCAAAGTAGGGTCTAACATGTGGTAGCTTATAAACTTTTGGGCTGCATTTGATTACAAAACACTTTTCAGAAAGTTTCCAAATTACTGAGCTTTGACACTACATTGATTCCTTTTTATTGTCTTACGAAGTCACACATTTACTCACATTGCACTGAGATATAAAGAAAGAATACATTTAGTTATTTTTCGCATAATAAATCTATGAGTACCATTTTATGGGATAATGGGGAACTCCATTCCCTACAGTCCATTTGGGTAACTGGGCCCCAGATGATAATTTAGAGTGCCCCTCTAAGTAAATGCTTAATCTTCAGAGTGCCACTCATTTCCCCTGTTCAACTCCAAGACTGCATCTGAATGTATAGAGGAAGAAGGTTCATGTGGCCATATAGTAAAGGAAGGATGGCCTTGGAATTTATAGTCTATCCTGTAATCTCTCTGGTCTCCACAGGAATGTCCTATACCCACATGTTCTGTTCGTTCTTCTGGATTTTTCATCTTAATTTTACTATCGTTGAATTCGTGGTGTATTCTTTGCCAGCTAAATTGGGGCCAAGCAGTCTTCCCCACTTATTAGGATCACCCTCAGGCCTCACTGGCATATAACCGCAACTCGCACTTAATCTCAGGCTCTGGAAGTCCTTGAATTCAAAATAAAATTGCTTCTATGAGCACCACATTCTCTGGCAATATCACAGTCACAGTCTCGGCTAACTTCTCTGTGTGTCCCTCCCTCACTCCAGTGCTTGTGGAAAATTCTGCATCTCCTCCTAGCTGAGACTGGCATGACAGCTGAGATGTTTGAGGAAAGCTATGTCAAGTTCCTCTTTTCTCCGCCTTACGAGCTAATGTGGCCTTTTTCTCTGGTTACGGTTGCCCCAAGGTTGTTGCAGGAATAGCCCTAGTGGAGTCTCTGCCTTAAGTGTTGAAGTGGGGCTAAAACCTCTCTGCTACTGATCATCTCATCAGTCCATTTTGCCCCATCAGAAGCTCTGAAGAGAAGTTCGTGCTACAGGCATCTCTTCCCTAACTGCCCTGCTTTTGTACAATTTCTTTCCATATTTTTCTGGGGCTAGAGGGACTTGGCTTTTCTCTTTTTACTCTTTCCTGGATGGGATACTTCTGTATGTCATATTCCTCCTCCTCAGGTGGAAGCCACTACTCATTCCCAAGTGTTATAATGGTAAATTGATAGCAAGGAAGGAGAATATAGCTTATTGTTACGGGGAGAGAATAAAAGTTATTACCTTTCTCTCTTTATTTTCAGCCTCTCATCTGTAACTTCTTGCCGTATCAAAGTCCCTAGTGCTTATATTGCACTGGTAGACATGGATCTGATCACAATAATTGTTTAAATATTGAAATGCTTTAATACTTATCGGTAAATAGCCACTGTTTTCCATGTGTTCTCCCTGTCACCCACACTGTCATCACTCCTCTCCTGGGACATCTAGCCTTCCCAAGAATCAGAATAAAAGAGGTAATATATAGCATATCAAGGAGACTCCAGCATCTTGGCTGACATTCTTTCCGACTGGTCTTTGCCTCTGCCATACAAGTTATAAAACATGGTGAATATCATCCTTCAATGTTCCTGTATGCAATTATTCCACTGATTTAGATCTACTGTGAGCTAAAGTGCCAAATACTCAGTATAACCCATATGTTCACTAGAATCCACTTGTCCCACGGTGAGCTGATTGAATTCCATCTGAATTCCCTTTCCATGGTGTGGTAAGAGTCTAAAACCTCTCTCCTGGCATCTAAGGTTTCAACAATTGGCATCTCATGCTTCTCTTTGCCTTTCAATCCCATCAGCACCTCTGCATTTAATTGAGGTTTAAAACTGACTTTCTTCTTTGGTGACTCCAAAACCTCCACTTGAATTTAAATATTGTTTAGGTACAGTAAACTCCGAGAAGATTTAGGAGTCCTGGGGAGGATTCGCAGTGTGGCAAGTGCAGCCTGCTACCCATATTCTGGCTTTTCATCCCTCAGCTCCCCAGAGCAACCAAGTCTCTCTGCTTTCTGGTGTCGATACCTCCATTTATATCCATGCTTAGAGAATTAGTTTCTACCTAAAGTAAACTTTTCAGAAAAGATGTTCAGTATGACAGGGTGTTTTTTCTAGAGAGTTCTTATACCACCTGCTAATAAAATGTGCTTTGTAATTTGTCTGTGTCTCTACCACAAAATGTGTTAGAATTGTATGCAAGTCATCTATACTAGGTCTTTGTAATTATCTATATTTTTTGGTTAATTCATTTTCATTGTTAATTAGCTGTTTTGAATATACCATAATTTATTTACTCTCTTCCATGAAATTTATTTCCAATGATGTGCTACTACAAATGCTATTGTTATGCAAATGCTACTCTTATACCTGCCTGAAAGATAACATATTTTAATATGTCATATCCAGACCTGGGAGAAAAGACTGCACACCACTAGAACATTCTGGACTCTTAGATGGACAAACATTTAAATGCATATCTGGTGACTAGAAAAGTTGAGTGTGCTTGAGACTGGCTAGCTGTTCTAAAACTCATTTTGTCCTCCTTCTAAGGCACAACTAGAATGCTCTTTTCCAGGCGATCTTAGAGTTAAGAGTAGCCATGTGACTGAGTTCTGGTCAAAGGAAGTAGTAGGTACCATTTTTTGGACTGGTCCATAAAATGCTCCCATATGAGATTCTGTTTCTCTTCCCCTTTCCTCAGTCACCTGGAAACCCATATGTTGAACATGACAGAATTCTAAAATGGAAAAGGACCTGGATCCCTGAATAAATTCTTGGAAGAGACACCCCTTGTTTTGTTTGTTGGTCTCAGCCTTCGATAGCCCATGTTGTGGCTGGACCAGCCTTGCGGTTCTTATTATGATCGCAAGATGCCCTTTAGCAATAGCCATCAGGAAACTTAGGGAAAAAAGGGGGGTTTATTACTTATAGGACCTGGAAATTACATGATATCCCTGGGACCACATCGTGAAAGGTTGTGGGGTTTAGGGTGGGAAGGAGAAAGAGCGATGGAGAGAAGACAGGCATGGAGTTCTTTTTTATTGGGGTAGAGGGCAGGGGCTTAGGGTTTCATGGGCTCACTCCTTACTGATAAATTTAAGACATGAGATCAGGAATTTAAAATGTGTGAAGAGAAAAAACCAAGTGAGCCAAATGGTCTGTTATTGAAATCAACCAAGATCTGTAAAACAAAGGAGACTCATTGTGGGGAGGAGGTCAGGCTCTTTAGCCCGTGTGTGGCAGTGTGTTTAATTTGAGATAACCATCTTTGAAGTGAATGCCTCAGAAATCAAAAGTTTAAAACAGGCAGTTGTATGACCGAACGGAAAGCCAACTGTTAGAGTTTACATTCATCCTACAGATCACTGTTACGCATTTTGACCTTAAAGGGACAAGAATAAATTTCTATCATATTTAAGGCGTCATTGACATCTAAGCTGCTTTGTTATAGCATTTAGCATAACCCAAATAATGTATCTTTTCTGAATCTAGGTTCCTCTTCTCTGTAAATGGAGATAGCAGTAACCATCCAGCAAGGTTATTATGAGAAATGGACCAAATGAAAAGTGTCTCGTATAGTACTCAGCATAGTGAGGCATGATCAATTCTTTTTTCCATTTTTATTTTAGAACATTTTTGAGCATGAAAGAAGCAATATACTTCTCCCTAGCTAATTCTTCCACTCTCGAGGAGAACACTGAGATGCACAAAGAACTATTATATATATACATTTTTTTTGACATTTTTGTGTTCTGGGGACCACAGTTTTTTAGTAGGAGTGTGAAGATAAAATTGAGGTACAATTCAAAGGAAAATATAATTTTCACCAAGGCTTTTTATTAATCCCCTGAAAGCAGTCTATGTTAAGTGAAAAAAAAAAAAAAGGAAAGGTTTTAATGAACATCTTCCTTGTATAAGAACGGAGTGGCCATTGCCTTCACCTTGAGTAACATAACTAAGGGAAAGGGAGAAGGAGGTGACCATGCTATGGTCCTTCTGCTTTACCTTGAACATTCTGGGCCTTATAGTGGAGTACAGCTCACATCCACATGCTTTTGTGACCAAGAGCTGAGGGAAGTTGCTGTGGTGACTGAAGGAACAAGAAGGATCCTCAGATAAATATTAGGTGCACACAAAAAAGTTCCGACACTGCTCCGTGCCTTATTCCAAAGCCAAATTTCTTGTACTCCTAGCATAAATACTCATGGAATCTGTTAAGTCAGGAAATAATAACCAATAATTTCAAGTCAATTCTCATGTTTTCTATCTTTCTTCATGTCTTTGTGGCCTGATTGCTTTTTCTTTCTTTTTTTTCCTTTTTCTTTTTCTTTTTTTTTTTTTACTTATTCCCACAATGTAATACAATTTAATCACTAATCTAATGACTACCACTGCTAAAAATGTCAGCAGAGTATAAATTTAGATCAAAGGGAAGGCAGCATTTTAATGAACAGTTTATTCTGAAATAGCCATGTGGTGGGATTGAAATGTTACAAGATGTTCAGTAAGAACTTTCCATCTTTGATTGCTTTTGTTATCTGTGCTAGATCTTACAGAGTGTTCTTGGGTGTCCAGCCTTAGAAATTTCACCTTATGATCAGCATGAGCATAGTTTCCAACTTGGAGATCACAGGACAGCATTATCACCTAAAGTATATCTCTTCCTGCTACATCAATTCTGAGTCAAGTTTCCTTCACTTTGAATTTATTTCCAATTGGGTTACTTTTCCCTCATAATCTTACTATTGCAAAACATCCCATTCTCTGCTCCAAATGACACCATATCTGTCCTAGCCTTTATCCAAGGAAAGTGCTTTCTCCACCATTTGCAGATTCTGTGAAGTTATATAGAAGTCATAAGTATCTTCTCATTTGAAATTTGTTCTTGTCATCACTCAATACATGCATCACATTCTTTATTGTCTGTTTCTTTGAAAACACTCTCATCTTTATTCAACTCTTAAAATCTAGGTTTATTTTTCCACTTTTTTTTTTTTGCCATTGACCTAAAAGACTTGCAAACCTTGACTATCATCTGTTCCTTGAGAAAGACATTCCTTGGTTTTAAATCTAGCAAGAGACTGGGAAAATATTTACGTCTCAAAGGGGCAGAGGAAGAATTTATAATTGTAAGTTTTCTAAAGTGAATATTTTAAGGGAAAGGGAGGTCAGGGGCCTATTGTTAAGAAGAAACCTATCTTAAGTTTAGTCATGGTGAGGGAACATTAAGGTCATCTTGATCAAGTGTCTTTGTTCAGGAAATACTCTCTGTGAGACCAGAGGTAAATCTTATATGAATTGCTTTTTGTCTCTGGGATGGTCTAAATAATGCCCTCATATAAGGTGTGTTTATAGTCTCTGAACTATCTCCTGAGTAATCAATAATAGAAAGGAATAAAAAGGACCCTTAACCCGTAGTTTCTCCTCAGCTGCCCCATGGCCTTCATTTATGAAATTGTTTACTATAAAACCTCTAAGGAGATTCATAAATTTTTTTAGTAAATATAGATTTTGAAGGGGAAATGTAGAGGGGATTTACAGAAGAAATTTGGATGGGTCCCAAAAGGGTTTGTAGTCTAGAATTTTCAAAATAGGTTTTCTATAGGAACCAAGATCATCACAAAACTGTTTCTAGACCCCCACAGGGAAGTAAATATTTAAATACTTATTTTTCTTCTCTTCCTGCAGCTTGATTTTTATAAATCAAGATTATATATCCAATTTCATTTCAAAACATCTATAATTTCCAAAGTTTGAAAATTGCCAAAAATTTTCAACTCCATATCTTACTGTTGAGAAAAGAGAAATACAAAGGAATGATATGATATGACTAAAGTTTAGTGGCTATGATTATATATTTTGGATAAAAGAAACCAGAGTAAGAATTCTAGTCCTTTGACTTTGTGATTTTGGGCAAGTTATTTACCTCCTCTTAATCCATAAAATGGAGGAAATAGGACCTACCTTATAAGGTTGTTGTGGATACTAGATAACATCTCTAAAGCACAGCCCCTGATTCATAATAAGCTTTCAAGAAGTGATAATGATTATGAGGATTTTGAAAATAATTACCACTTATCTGAAAAAACCTAAATTAAAGATTACACTTGCCATTGACAGAAAAACGAAAAAGAAAAGAAAAGAAAAAAGGGCTGGGTGTTGCACAGCTAAAATACATAAGCTTAAATTTACTTCTAGGGCCAGCATTACATGCACAATTAGGTTAGAAAACAATTTCCATGTTTTTCATGGATTTAAACCTAGCTCATAAGGACTTCTGGTCAATTGGCACTAACATTTTTTTTTGTTTGTTTTATTTTGCCATTTTTCCCATTCTGATTTGGAAAATGTAGGTTCAAAATAAAGATATTCTAATTTGCTGTAGCCCTTGAGCAGAGGAATAAATCTCATACTTTGGGAAGGAATAAGAAAGAAAATCATTGAAATGGTCTTTTCTGTTAGTCTCTGTTCTGGTAGCAAAAGGATGTTTTACTTAATTTGTTCATGTATTTGGTGACTCACATTAATAATCATTTTTATTCATAATAAAATTAAATTCAGTGTGTTGTTTACCATGGGTTTTGAGCAGGATCAGGTATCTGAAATTTACTTAGGGACAGGCTGATATCCCCTTCATGTCAACTGATGGAAAAAATTCTCACTCTTTTCTTTCCCAGCAAGAATATGTGTGAAAATCAAGTTCCAAGTACTGAAAGTGCTAGAATTCCCCTCTATTATATGGGGGAAAATGAGGAGGAAATGAGAACCTGGGCAAATCACTTCATCTCATTAGTTATCGGGGTTCCTGTATGGAATCTGTATGCATCCTGAAATTATTTACTATTTTATGACACCGTGGTTAATAATTTTGTTGCTTCTGAATAGCAAACATGAGTAAAAATTATTGAGACTCCTAGGACTGATCCTACTCATCCCCACATTCCATGCACTCTTGGAGGGTTGTG
Source organism: Rhinolophus ferrumequinum (assembly GCF_004115265.2). Taxonomy (NCBI): domain Eukaryota; kingdom Metazoa; phylum Chordata; class Mammalia; order Chiroptera; family Rhinolophidae; genus Rhinolophus; species Rhinolophus ferrumequinum. The sequence goes on along the minus strand of NC_046286.1, from coordinate 18,250,439 downwards.
AACAGAAGTAATTGATCTCTTGTTTTCAATACTACCATCAGAGGACTAGAGTTAAATATTTTTTTTATATAATAGCCTATAGAAATTTAAAGCGTGGATAAGAAATAATTCTGAGTTATTTAGGAAAAAATCAGAGTCGGAATTTGATTTAAAAAAATGTCTATTATTTGTTGTAAGATTTACTTTAACAACTTTTATCAAAATAGTCCAAGGTTGGCTAGGTACACTTACAAAATCATTGGTGATTTTTACTTTTAATAAATTATAAAGAATATGTTACAGTACATCATGTAATCTTTTTGGGTCTCAACGTCTTCCTCTATAATTTTATGTGTTCTTTAAATTACTTTAAGTTTTAAATTGTTGTGATTCAGATGTGTCTGAACATGAAGATTCAACATTCTGATATTAGGAGTATAAAAATGCATATTCAGGGTTCAATTAAATTAGTGCAGCATAATTTTAAAATGATATCTTAAGAATTTAAATATGCATCCTTTATAATCATAAAGTTTGTCTCCAAAGTGGTCTTGAAGTTATAGTAAGCAGATGGTATATTTTCTAGGAAAATGGAATTTTTCTTTTCTGACCATCTTTCTTTGAACATGGCACTGTTCCATCAAGCATAGAATAGTTCTCTTTATTAATAAGCCTCAGTAGTCAAGACTTTCCAGGAGATTCTATAAATAAAATGGTTCTCTGTTTCCTTATTTAAGCAAGATCTGAACTCAGATCATGTCAATAGACTCTTTACATCCAAAAAATCATCAACAGTATAAAAACTCTTCTCTTGTTCTTTATTTCTCTGTTCTTTAGGGTTATATTTATCAAAATCAACATGGAATTTTTTAGTGGACTTATTTATAATACTAAATTGGAGTGGGGGCCAAGAATTTCATATCTAAAATATAATATCACTAGAATTATATCAATTACAGAATTGATTCATTAGTATAATCGCTATCATCAGGCAACATTTATTCAGAATTCACTATTATACATCTCTACCTTGACTGAATAAAAATTTGAATATTTTCTTTAACACTCTTCACTGACTGTATCTTTAACTTAATATTGACCTCTTCCTTTTCCTTCACATTATTGCCAATGAACTATTTCAGATTTGTAGAAAACTTAAGCCTACTCTATATGGGAATTGGAGGCAGAGCATTCTACTAAGGGTCTTTAAGTTTTATTTGTCATTACTATTCGCAAAGCATGAGATTGTTTTTGAATGCAAATACATTATCTCAAAACTATATTTTCAGTTTGATTTTTCTTTCCTAGGGAAATATCAAATCCAGTATCTCAAAAGGTCCTAAAATTATATATGTTGTCCCTTAAGGGTAGTATATATGTGAATGCCTCTACAGTGACCAGGGCTGTACGTGTTCATTATGATAACGTCACATTAGAAAATGGGATGGCAGAGATTCAATTAATTAATGACATATGAGTCTACTGAAACACTAATTTGTATATAATATGTACTTAAGAATTAATAGTCTGGATATGGAAAAATGTATTTAATATATGGGTAAGGATTAATATTTTGGATACATAAAATGTACTTAATATGTAGATGAAGATTAATAGTCTGGATATAGAAAAAAATGTTTGAGGCTGGATATAATCTTACAAATCTTCTAGGTCAAGCTCTTCGTGTTTTAGCTAGAAAAACCAAGTTAGGTAAAGTAATATTCTCAACATCCCATAATTTAGTATGTTAGAACTAACTAGATTCCCATCTGACATTCTCTTTACTGCTTTGTTTGGGACACCAAAAATAAAATAGCCAATGGAAATTATAAAACTATAGTAAAAAATCAAAAGTTGGCTATTCTTACTTTGACTAGTAAGTGAATCATATACTCAGCACCCATCATCAAACAGCAATAACTTTTTAGTTGATTATTTTTCACTAAAGGAAGGCAAGTGAAGAAATGACCCCCAAATGTGTAAACCAAGATATAGCATTACGTTAAACAGGAGAATAATTTCCTCTTTATTTTCTTCAGAAATCTCAGTGCTTAATTGTGAAGATTCTTTCGGGCTATAAATATATCAAAAAATGATATTAGACAATCATACCTATGATAATGATAAAAATAACTAACATGTATTGAGTCCCTGCCAATCATTTTCCATGTGCTAGTTTACTATTCCTTCAATAGCCATATGAGGAACTCCATTGGTAAACAAATCATTCATGCATTTATTTTTTCATTTATTCCTTGAACACACTTCAAAGAAATGTGTACCGTAGAATTTTTTTTAAGGGGCAGTGAGGGACACAGAGATTGTGACTGAAGATAAAGAAATAGTGTTATTATTTCTGCAAGCACTTTTGCTTATACTCTCTAATAAATTCATTTTCTTTATAGTGGATTCCCACCAAGCTTATAGAAAACTCTTGCCAAGACAACAAAATTCATGACAACCAAATGTAGATTGAAGTAGAAGGAAAATTCAGAAACATACCAGTATTTTCCATAAAATGTTTGTTCATGTGTAATATAGCAAAAATATACAAAGATGGAAATTATTAAAGTGTCTAGAACATTATAATTTACCAATAGATTTTTTGTTGTTGTTCAACTGATCAAAGGTAAATTCATTAAGTATGTATTTTATGCTTAGCTTTTTGACTTCTCACTTCTCTGATTTTACAATGTAAAATTTCCTATAAAATATGAATCAGGACGTTTTTAAATGCCAAATAATAAGTCTTATGATAAAGTCATGTCTAGTTTTCCAGCCATAATTTTTTCTAAAAGACAAATTTCCTGGGCATTATTTTCACTATTTTTCTTCTCTCAGTAGATTCAGTGCCAATATGCCTTGGAGCAAGGTGATATTTCACCCTCATCACTTTATCTTTTAGATGACAAAAAGTCTTGTTACCAGTCAACATTTTTATAACCGTGGCATATATTTTGCATATTCTAAAGAATATTGATGGGTTGAAAGAATTGTCAGGATGTATTTACTAATTCTAAAGATGGTGCAATAATGATTGCTTGAAGGAGTAAAATACAGACTAGTGACAAAAATCTGGACCATTGGAAGACTTAGTTTGTAAAGAATTTTTCCTTGTTCTGGCCCTAATCTAAATGGGGCTTAGGATTATCATTTAGAGAAATTTCCTCTCAAGTTGCAGCGTTGTAAATTATATATGAATGATGCAAAATAAATACAATAGAAGGACAAAGGAGGTGATAATCATTTTTATGAGAGCTCTCAGAGGATTTGACTGAGCAAGTTCCACCATGTCATTACCTGGGTTCTAGCCATTGGAGTTTCTAAAACCCTGATCAATGCTTGGCATATAATAGAATACATATAGTAAGAAATGAAGATTTCCAAATATAGTAGTGTAGCTTTTCCCCATTGACATATTGCTTTCTGATGTTGCTTGGTCTGTTTTATTTTGGAACTTGTCATAATGGATTTTAATTCCAGCCATTCTTTCCTTATTTCAACTGAAAGTAAAGAATACAATTATTGTGGCTTGGATTTGTAAAAGGCATACCAAAAAAAAATATATATATATGGACAATGTAATAATCATTGTGGCAAACAAGAAATTAGGATTGTTTACTGCTTAAAACCTACAACCCAGACTGTATATTAGCCAACCCAAAGTAAGAAATTAAGATGATGCAGAACTAAGGATAATAGAAACCAGAAAAAAAAAAAAAAGGAACAGAACACCCACAAAACAAGAATTCAGTATGTTTTTTAATAAAACTTTCTCAGAACTTCCATTAAGGACTAGAACTCTTCATGAATTTCTATAATAAATAAAGGATGAGAAATAGAATACATATGCCTGAACAATTCAGGAGTAGCAGTCATTCATACATAAACATGAAACCTCTGCCATTCAGTTCTCTGTTCAAGGTATAGTATAATAACAGAAGTAAGGCAGAGTTGATTACTGATAATTCAGGGACACACTTCTATTTGTTATGGAATTAGCTACAAGAAGTAATATTGAACCCATAGGTGGATTCAAGTATGGGAGAAAGTCTAATTCTGAAAGGCAAGTCTCATTAGAGTTTCTCTGTCATGTTGTCTTTAAAAAATTAGTTCATAAACCAATCTCGCTCCACCAGACTTGGGGCACTAGACGTGGATATTTAGATCTTTCTCATGAATGGGACAAAGTAGGTTAATGACTGGTATATGGAAATTGAAGAGATAAGAAAAGCCAATGTCCCTGGGGAGGGTTTTTTTTGTTGTTGTTATTTTTTGTCTTTTCTGTTTTGTATTTTTCTAATTGTCAAACCAAAATGTGAGACAAGGAGCAACAAGAAAGGGGGTAAGAAGCAAGAAATCAAAGTGGGAAAGAAGGACATTCAATATAATTACCTTTCCCAATAAGTCAGGAACTTTAAACAATGATTTATCAGAATACTTTAGTCCTTAAGATGGTCCTACTTGAGGAGATAAATTAAAGAAGGAGGGACAAGTGACTTTGCCCTGCAGCTTCACTCTTCCTCAATTGACCTCATCACTACTCTGAGGGTCCATAGCATTCTTCCCCCAAACCTGTCAACAAATTATCTGTTGCTTACAATTTCCATTCAAAATGTAATTTGATACTTTTTACATGTTTAGAAGTTAACTTGAATCATGTTTTATTCAAGATGCTTAGAAATAACAGAAAAATAATAAAATGAAGGGAAAAATAGTAGATTAACTCCCCAGTATTCTTGACTAAGAGATGAGGGTGCTTAGAGAGCACAAATATTTATTGACCTGTAAAAGACAGTCAACATATTCTCTGATTAGTCATATTAACAGAACACACAATTCCCATGGGAGAGTTCATCATCAGAAGCGCCAAAGTATTTTTTCAATTAATACCTAGAAATGTTTATGGGGTAGACAGTTAAACAATTGAGCAATTGTTCAATCTTAGAACTGTTCATCAATTTTAGATGACTTACCATCTATTTTTTTTCAAAATTTAACTCTTACATATAAAAGGTAAAAACACAACTCTTAGAAGTCAATCAGACGTATGTTTGTTGAACATCAATAAAATATTAGGGCTGAGCTAGAACCATTTAGATATGAAGATAAATGAATGTCATTTCTACCCTTGAGGAGCTCATCTCTAATTAGGAGAGAGAAAGATAGAAAATGAGATAATTTGAAGGGGAGTGGACCTAATACACTGTAGCGATGATGGTCACTGATAAAAATGATACCCATATTGAGAATGAGGAGATAATAGGAATTAGCCAATGGAATAAGCTTGGAAGGGCATTTATGCTGAAGAAACTATATGAACAAATTAATGAATCCATGAATAAAAGTCCAAAATAAATGTAAACTTTCAAATGAAATATCTTATTTTAATTGCAGTGGCCATATTTTGTGAGCTTCCAAATTAGACATGTAGTTTTGACATGTGCACTTAATGTTAATAGAGATAATGTGATAGAATGGTGCAACTGTACGTACCTGGAAATTTCAGCATTTATAGTTTCAAGTAACTATTATAATTAGGATGTACCTCCTCAGGACTAAGAACTGGAAAAAGAGATCTTTGGAGAGGGGGGTGGACAAAAGAAAGGGAGCAGTTCTGAGTTCAAACATACAAGCAGAGAAGAAAATAAAAAAGATTTTCTTATTCCTGTTTCAGAAAGAATTGAAAGAAAATAGCTAGGGCAAGTTTGGCAAATATTTTGCCAGTTCGATCAATTGGTAATGGCAATCTAGACTGCTGAGCTAGAGGACTGTAGGGCCAATTCTATGTTCAGCGGGAAAGAGTATTGTAACTGAATGGTGATGCATATCAAACACTCTGAAGAAGGAGAGTTGCTAAAGAAATATCAGATATTTACTATCTCTATACAAGAACCACGCAGAATCATGGAATCTGTTTAATTTTCTCATATGTGTTATTTTTTTTCCCTGTTTGTCTACTGTGATTATTGGAGAAATTTCTAAAAGGAAGGTAATTAAGTTCTAGTATTTAAATCAACCTGCCATGCCGGTCTTTAAAGGACTGAAATCCTCAGGGGATAAATAGCAAGAGACTCCTTTATGGAAAATAATGAGTAGATCTCTGGAGTGCGGAAGGAAAGAAAGGAAAGAATGGAAAGCCCACCTGTATGTGAGAAATAACCTTATACCTTAGTCTATGTTAAGCCCTAACAGAATCCCAAACATTCAATTACTTTGATTGATTGATAGAACTTTGCTCTTTGCCCCATACCAAAAATCTTGCTATGCTCTCATTGGATAGCTCTTAAAATTGAAATACATTTTACTCACAAAAGTTGTATAAATTTATCCACACAAGCTCTCTGTTTCAGTTCAGCAAGGCTTAGCGCAGGGAAAGATACAGATAATGACGCTGTCTTAAAACTTCTTCTGGTCCTTAATCCTTCAGGGTTCTCTGAATTCCAGACATTTGCCTGGTATCTTGTCACATTCACCTTCACATAAGCAGCTCAGCAACCTCAAGATGACGGCAGTCAGACTTCCCACAAAGCAAGAGTGTGCATTGATGCACAGGACTTAAGGAGATGGGTTATGACTTCAAATTTCTGTTTTAAAAATTGGAAAATTTATATCTGGATGAACTTAAGTATATTAATTTACTTTTTTACCTCAGTGCCCTTACCCAGGTTTTTGGAAGAGTTATAGTATTTACCTTATGACATAATACAATATGAGATGTTTTTAAAAGAGTGCCTGGTATATGGTAAGTGCTCCATTGAGGTTATTATTATTATTATTATTATTATTATTATTAGCAGGTCTGCACTTGAAGCTACAAATGTCTATGATTTCTTCAGATATATAGATGGCAGGGCTGCCATCACTAGTATTTAATTATTGAGAAGTAATGTGTAAGTCTACTGAATTCCACTCTAATGAATAAATGAATAAACAAATAAAGAAGGGAACTTGGTGACTCATGAATTTATGGTCCATGATACTGATGTTCCTCACAGTAATAAGTAAAATTAGGCTAATTTTTTTTTTGAGAAGAGCATTTGATGATTATCTAGCTATTTCCATTCACACAGAATTATGGTATTGAAGTTTAGAACAGAAGCGACAAAGGAACAAAATGGCCATGTGTTTAATAACAAGGCATTTGAATATGAGCACAAGTATGTTGACTACACTCGATCTCTCTTTCCTTCTCTCTCTCTCTCTCTCTCTCTCTCTCTCTCTCTCTCTCTCTCACACACACACACACACACACACACACACACACACACACTCCACACACTCTCACACACACTCAGCTCCAGATAAGATCAGAAGCAATAACAGTTAACTTCTGCTGTACCTTTTTTTTCATATTCTTTCATTCATTTACTTTACACTGGTTTGAGAGTCATTATTTTGTAAATTCTTGATATTCTGTGAAATACAAGGAATCAGAAAGTATGTATTTGGAATCGGAAACTATGTATTTGGAGTTCCTACTCTCCAGAAAAAGAAATAAACAATAATTAATATTACAAGTTTATTATAGTAGATAGCAAAAGAAGATTAACTGTATTCTGAACTTTTTAAGAAAAGAGTACTTATATACTAATAGCTACTTTATAAGGTAATAAGTGAGGATTAAATTAAATCTGATTTTACTCTTTAAGACAAAAAGATTGAAAACATAACAGAGTGAATGATATTTTATTTTCACTTCATTGTCTGTAAATACTACTTCTTCAATCCTTGTAATCATTTCTTATGCACTTTGAACATCTGAACTATAAACTCAAAATCAGATGTGGATAGCAGACTCTTAGTACTATGGAAAAAAAGAACCACTGTTGATGGTTGCAAGGAAAGAATGTAATAGAAAGGTTGATGAGGATAGCTCACCCTTTTTATTTCTGCTGCCAATTATGAATCGACATGGGGTGGCAGGATTTTCTCATTAATGGTATCCATTGATTTTGGATAGTTAATGTAACAGTTTTGACACCACAGTTCGACAAGAAACAACTTGTTAAATTTGAGAGTCTCCAACTCTATTTTCATAGCTGTCCTTTTAGAGTTGATTTCTTAGTTTGGATTTGTTATTTTCTTCTTACTCGTTTCCCCTAAAGTGTCTGAAAAAAATTAAAATTCCTTTTTATATTTTAAAAATAATAACATATTTTTTTAGGAATAAGGCAAACTCAATTGGGTAGATTTTCCTTCTGAAGAGGACATTCCCAGTGTTCCTTAACCAGCAGAAGGCAAATTCAGTTTGTGCATTTTTACTACTCAAGATGGTGTGGTTTTTTTTATAAACCTAAATATTGTAGACCCCAAACCACTCACTGTAGAAGTAATTTGCTTCTAGATAATTTAATAAAGAACATTGGGAAGTGAAGAGAAAATGAAGCAGGATAAAATACTTACTTCAATATACCCAGTGTATTATTTTTTCTTTAATTTCCAGTCTATATTTTCTTATTAGATCCACAAAATCCCTAGTCCAGAAACACTGTAGTATTCCATCTTCAATGTTGAACTTTGTGCTGTAGGAGGGAGAATACTGTATTCAGAAGACACATAAGAAATTATTGTATTACAACTTGTATAATGGTTATCCTATTGACTTTTCATACATTTATTTGCATGTCTTTTCAAAAATAATTTGAGTTTCACAAAACATTGTCAATGTCTTATCTGTTTGACTACTACTATCTATACCTGGAATGACTATGAGATGATCATAGAATGGTGATCAGTGAATCCAAGCATTCCTAAATTATCCAGTTATGTATGATTTTAAAATTCTTTATTTCTGTAAACAAAAACAATTTGAATAATGTGTATTCTCATATCCAAATAATAAATGTTGAAAGGAATAGTCTAGTTCTGCTTTGTGATGTAGATTCTGTAGAATGTGTTTATCAATCATGTTGGACATCCTGAGCAAAAGACTGAGATGATAACTTACCTGTTCAAAAAAGAGAATGGTTTCCCTGGTCTACATGAGACCTGTGTCACAAAATAGACTAAATGAATCAGCAATAATGTTTTCATTTTGCCCTTTTTTTCCTTCAGATTTAGTAAAGGAAATATCCAAACATCCATTTCTAATTGGCTTCAGTCCTTGGAGAAAGGTAACAATATTGCACCTTTGTCATATCTTTGGAAAGGACTGGGATAGAAAATTAAAAAGGAGTTATAATAACAGAGAAGGTTCCAACAAATTATTTTTAGTAGAATTTGAAATTTAGTTTTAGTGAGTCAACTAGTACTTATTTTCATCCACAATAATCAAATCAAATTCTTCATAGTTATACTACAGCAACTAGAGCAACAATAGACTTACGTTAGGTATTTGATTAATTTCTATTGAATTAATCTTAAGTGAAGACAGGCTTAAAAGGTCTTACTCTATGTCAGATGATGGTGACATTCTCAATCATGTTCTAAGCTTTCAATAGAAGTTCTTCATTTTTAATTCATATTTTATAGAGTGAAAAAATTGGTTGTGGAAAGAAATAATTCTTGGACATGTCTCTTTATTACTTTGTTCAGGAAGGCTAGCCAAGATTCCGAATACTGGTGCTTATTTTAATAGCAAACACCTCTGTTGCTGTAGAATAAGGATGATTAATGTTCACTGGGATTCTTTTATACCCAGATTCTTAGTGCCCTCTTTGGGTATATCTAGTAAGACAGAATCAATGAACTGTTGTTCCTAACATCTGCTTATGGGGTCTGGAGAACAATTTCAGCTGCTGTTCTCCAGTGTATACTATAATAGACTGTAGAAAACTTGAAAACAAGGTAAAAAATAAGTCCAAGCTATATAGAAATAAAAAGAGAAATGCAGCCTGACTTTATGGGATGTTTATGCATAGACATTTATGAATCTTTCTTGAGGGGATAGACCTCTCTTCAGGTAGAACTAAGCTATTTATAGTAATTTCCAAACACATTAGTATTCTGTCATTATTTGTCTTCATATATATTTTAAATAAAAATGGTATAGATTGTGGAATCACCTGACCACTCTGAATCTCAATACTTTTATGTGTAAAATTAAATATTCTCAATAGTAATTTCAGTCCAAAATTTTATTTTGGATTCTCATTCCACTGAGATTTATTTTTTTATATTAGGGACATTAAATATTAAATGTGATTATATAAAACACATACTTCTGCAATATAGTGTGAATTAATGCAGAATTGTTTTCAAACTTGGTCACTCAGCAATTTATACCCATAATCTGGTAACTGTTAAAGTTTCTTAGAGATACTGACCTCAAGAGGAATCAGCAGATGACATTTTTCTAGTGACATTTTTCTGTGGCAATGAATGCACCAGCTTTTTCTAGCCACCATCTCTTTGAACATGGCACTATTCAACCAAGCATAGAAATGTTCTTATTTTTAGTAAGTCTCAATAATCAAGACAATGCAGAAGAGTTCTATAAATGAAACAATTCTTTTCTTCCTTATTGCAACACGAGTTAAAACAAAGTATCTTTGGACTTTTTTCTCCTAAAAAATCATTAATAATGAAGACACATCTCTTTTTCTCTGTTTTGTTTTTTTGGTGTCTTCATTACACCAGGTAACACAAATATTATTGCCAGAAGGGTCAGCATTTAAGGGGGAAAGGGAAGTCAGAATATTTTAAAGTGAATATCATTAATACTATAGAATTATAGTATGCATACCATCAGCAAGACCACAGTATATTTATTTTAAACCCCTAGATGGAGATAACATTTGAATACTTTTTAGGGGCAATACATGAGTAAAAGCTATAATTCACTTTGATGACACGAGATTATACATATATCTATCTATATCTATCTATCATCTATCTATCTATCTATCTATCTATCTATCTATCTATCTATCTATCTATCTATCTATCTATCCATCCATCTATCTATCTACCTATATGTTGTTGGAATAGTGCTACAGTAATATAATCAATCTCTGAAATGTATGTTTATTCAGTATTCAAATTCTACTAAATTTAATATGCTAATAGATTTGAAAAAATAAGAATACAATAAATTTATGCTTAGAAATTATCCGTCCCACACTTACAGTGATAACAGAGGTGAAATGAGGTTAAATGGCTCACTAAAAGTACAAGTTTTATTGTATTCGTAACCGCGACTAGCTGCACATCTACTCACTTCCACTTAAATTCTCCTTCTTTGTCTTGCTACATTCCCTGGATCACCAAGATATCTGTCATTATTGAGTTCAGAGGAGATCAACATAAAATAAATCTATTGTATCCCATTCTCTCACTGCTACTCTTCTCTAATAATACTCAAACATAAATAGCCTTTAGCTGACAGTTTCTCACCAAAAGTGGACAAGTAAATGAACTTCAATTGATAATATAACTCAAGGAGTGGAAATGAAGTTAAATAAGAATTTTTCCCTCCATCATCTTCATAAAAATTCATTAGAACATGCTCATTAAAATTTCCTCTATATCTAGAAATTTTCTGAGACATTATGTAGAATTATCTAGATTTCATTATGGGCTGATGCTTTTTCTTCTTAATCATGACTTTAATAGCTAGCATATGTTCTGCCTTTTGCCCACATTAACTTTTTGCCACATTAATTCATTATTTTTCACAATAGCCATGTGAGGTAATATTATTAATATCCAAGTCATTCACTTACATATTTAACCCAATTTTAAAGAAATGTGTACTGTGTGTATCATGTTCTAAAACCTCTTGTATTATGCAAGACAATGAAATAAAGGCAAATATATTAGTGTCCCTATTTCAAAAAAATTTTTTTTCTTATACTTTTGAAGAAACTTTTTTCTTTTACAGTAGGCTCTGACCAACCTGTTAACAATCTTGTGCCCTTATTGATGACCATATGTAGTCAGAAGCTTGAGAAATGAAATTTAAAGACACGTAATTCTTTCACAACATTTGTAAAGGCACAAAATGGTACAGAAGAAAACAACACAGACACAATAAAACAAGTAGAATTATATCTTGCACATTTTAATTGTTCTCTGTCAAACGAAAGGAAGGAAACACTCTTGATAAGTTCTCTGTTCCAGTCCCTATTTATTTAGCTCTTCCTGTCTTTCACCTTCTAGTTTTATGAAGGCTGAATTTCATGTTCAAAATGCGAAAGAAGTCTTATTTTAAAGTCATAGGGTCTCATGTTTGATAAAACTGTCCAGACAAATGTCCTTGCTACTGGCGAGAGGGAAAATTCTCCAGTCGTTGCTTCTATCATTCTTACTAAGTTTGTGAGTGCCACGATTGCATAGGACTCAGACCGCTGTCTCAGTTTGCCTCTTAATTTCTGTTGTCAATCACCACCGTCCATTGTCCATAACCCTGATATCTTTGGATACATAAAGTATATTGTTATATAGAAAGAGTAATTAAAGTGCTATTCATTTCAAGGATAGTGTAATTAAGATAACTTGAAGAAGCAATTGAGCAACAAGAGTCCAAACTGGGTGTTAAGAAGTTATTTAAAAAGGAATTCTTCTCTCTTTTAGTCTTTATCCAACCGTGTTTGGCATCTCATTTAGCAAAATGACTTCTCTAGTTAGAATCTTATAAACGCCTTGTGAGTAATACAAATAAATTTCTATGGGAAGGTAAAAAAAAGAGTTACTTTGTAGCAGTGTTCAGAAAAATAGTTAGCAATGAGGTCTTTGGTTAGTTTATATGAGGATCACTTTTGTTATGGCCAATATATCATTGCTAAAGCCTATCATGGTGCTTGATGAAACGTTCTCAATAAAAATGTATTTAATGAATCAATGAATGAATTAATAGAGGAGAGAGAGGGAAGGAAGAGAACCAAAGAAATAGTCTTTAGAACTGCACCTATTTAGAGAGAACAGAAACAAAACAAAAAAAAAAAATGAAGAAGATAAGGATATTTTGCAAACAAGAAATGAAGCCAGAGCATATCCAAGACTGCTGATTTGTTGGACCATAATGACAAAGTTGAGGATTATTCTCTGAAGGAAAGGTACTATTGGCTAAGTTAGACTTTACTCACGTTTATCACTCTTAAGAAGATTCCAAATGGGTTTCATTTCAGGAGCTGCAAGAGTTTAGTTACTGAGTTAAGTACTGATGTTTAAAATTTAATATGTAAATAGATAGAAAAAATTTTTTTCTTTGGTTATTCTATTTGTTTAAGTTTTGTTGTATACCACATCACTTCAGTTATGATACGAAGAAAGTCAATTTAAAGAAGAGATATCTTTTATCACACTTCACACTTATCTATATCCAGTAACAGCTCTTGCTTTAAAATATATATATTTTTAAATAAATAACAGGAGTCACCACTTTTTGACGACAAGCTATTGTGGCAATGTGTATAAGTGGAAAGGCTTGTATTTATGATGTAAAACAATAAAAAAACTTACATTTACTTATTGTCTTTGACTATGACTAAAAAACATAAGTTTAAATTTTCCCCTGGTCTATGGTTTGTACTTCTGGAGTTCTTACTCCTCAAAATCAAAATTACCTGGGTTATAATATATATTAATTTATCTATATACTATATGTATCTCTAAATGTCTTTTTATTTCACTATATATCTATATTTCTCTATCTATACTTATATTAACTTAGATAATTACATTAATTTTTAAAGTAAAAATAATTTAACTTACATTCATTTCAGAGTTACATTAATATAGAGAGATAATGTGTATTATCTCAGGTCACCTTCATCTCAGACTTAGGCTTTGGGACTCACAGGCTTCTGAGGTCCCTCTGTCTTGGCCATAACATCACTTAATCAATAACCTCAGCCTCCAAAATTTCCTTTAGTTCTTATATATTTGCTTGGTCAAGACATAGAATGGAATATTAAAATTGCAACATATATGGATGCAAAGTACTTATATAGAGAATATGTAAAGAATTCTAATAAATCAAAAGAAAAAGGTAAATAATTTAGTAGACATATGGAAACAGACTTAAACAGATAATTTGAAAAAGTGGGTATACAAACCCATTTAAAGTGTTTATTCTCATTAGCAATCAGGAAGATGCACATTTAAACCATGATACCACCATACATTAAACAGAATACTTAAAACTTAAAAGTTAGATTATACAAATTTCTGTGAGACAAATGAACAATAAGAATTTTCATACATTGCTGAAGAGAGTGGAACTGGTAGCACCAAAAGGGAAAACAATTTGTCATAATCTATTATAGCTGAATGCATTTATAATTTATGATCTAGGATTTTCATTGGGAATGTATCAACCCAACAGAAGACTGTTACACGTACTCCAGGAAACAGAACAAGAATGTGAACAGCAGCATTATTTGCCATATAGCAAATAACCTATATGGTCATCAAATGTGAAATAGATGAATAAAGTGATTACCATGTATTAATGAAAATCAGTAAGCAACAGCAACATCCAACCACATAGTTGAAGCACATAAATTTAATATTAATTGAGAAAAAACAGAAACCAAAGAAAAATCTACACGATTATCTATTCCTTGGAGATTTATATGTATATCTATATATCTATATACAATGCCTATGTATTTTGAATATATATAAGTATATATATATTCAGAAGCAAGTGTGAAGAATACATACCTGAGTTATAAAAAGGTAAGGAAAAGTAAAGATGTTAGCACTTAATTCAGGATAGTGGTTACTTTTAAAGAAGACAGGGAAGGGGCTATGATCCGATGGGGGTATGTGTAGAACTTCTGGCAATGTTGAATTTCTTAATGTAGGTAGTAATTACATAGATATTTGATTGATAGTAATACATTAAGCTTTTCATTTATATTCTGTGTTTTATTTTATGATATGAAAAAATATTTTTGAAAAGAAAAGAATGCAAGGGTTTGGGCAAAGTTGTTCTCTCAGAATGTCCTACCCTTGTAATATGTTTCTTGTGTTAAGGCCTATGCTGAGGTAATTTGGTTATGAAACATACCTTTCCCACCTGAGGATAAATATCAGATATTTTTTTATTATTGTTATTTACAAACAATGTGCAATTATTCGCTAACAGAGCTGCTTAGAGTGTTGGCTCTTAGGAAACCGAGTTAACACCACTCAGCAAACCCAGTGTATGATAAAAGAATAAACAGTGTAGCCTCAAAAATCTTCATTACTGAAAATGTTTGCTGCAAAATTTATCAGTAATATCTTTATTTAAATGATATGTATATGAAAAATCTCTATAAAAATATTGTACTAGAAAGAAAAGATGGACAAGGGTTTGATGAATTACAGAATTAAAAGGTCTTTTTGGGATGAAAGCACGCTTATCTTATAGACATCAGTGATAATGGCTCACCCATTCTGGCTAACCTTTGAAAATATGTCCAATAGGGCCTGATTACATTGGTCCAGGATGGTAGATATGCATTTTCTAACACAAAATACTTCATGATCATTATAAAAGCTTTAAATATTAAAAAGTCTTGTATTACATGGCGCCAAAACTTGGCTCTCCTTGATCTGCACCATTTATTTATAGTTCTGTTCTGTTCTGTGGGAATATAAGGAATAAACGAAAACCTTCCCCTACATTTCAGAACTTCTATGAGTGACAGAAACAACTTATATCTAGATCTCTACCTCATTTTTCATGATTGTTCATGTTACAAAAATCAAAGGGATTATAGTGCAAAGTGAGACTGGGAAAAGGAATTTTTAAAGATTTCATAGCTTTGGAAACCTTAGGGTGAGAGAGAAGGAAAGTAAGGCTGAAAAATTTAGAACCTTGCTGAAATGTTCACCATGCTCATTCCTTCTTTATTCTTTATGCTAATGAATTTCCTATTCATTATGATAATCTCCCAAAGTGTCTGTTTTTAAGCAGAACTTTTCCTGGGGTGAGGGTGTGATACAAATCCAAGAAGAGTTGAGATATTTAAATAAAATAATACACTATTTTTCAGTGTTTTAGAACCGCTGAAAGTCAGGATACAATGAAAAATAAAATCTTACGGAGAAGGAAATGATTCACCATAGGACAGAACTAAGTGTAAATAATAAGTGAGGGAGAAGATGGAGCTTGGCCCACTCATATTTAGTGGTCCTAGGGGATGAGCTATATAGACAGAGGAAGGTGTTCATGAATTGCAATCGCTCCAGGTATCCCTTATTAATACCTAACAAGGTACTACCACATCAGTTGAAATATGTAAGTGTGAGACATCTAGCTTGGAATTGGGTGCTTGCTGATTTCCTTAATTTGCTCTGATATTGATAAGGACAGAAAGATTCCAAAGAAAAAATGTAAGCAGTCTTTTCTTTTTTCTTCCTTCTGTGATTTGGGTTTCTTTGTGTGTCTTCTGTTAAATCTTAGTATTTCTTACCTTGATTATTTCCATCCATTCTTGCCTTCTTTCAGTGACAAGTAAAGAGCACTATGCTGTTTTTAATCGGTTGGACATATACCGGGAAATGTATACAGATGACTTGTATTCATCTTTTGTTATCGGTGTATATTGAGTATTACAATTTTAATACAGTTTTTTTTTCTTTCTTAAAATGTTTTTTTTTTTTTTTTGGCACCCTCTCTATATAAAGCTGAGTAGTCAATGTAAAAAGCAATGTAGTGAAAAAGAATTTAGGATGGCATACTGGGTAATACTTACAATTGCTACACGAAAGAATGTGACCTTATGGAGCAATTGAAGAACCCAATTCTCAAAAACAGGACCAACATTAACTGTCTTCTCATTATTTCTATTACTTCATTCATGGCCTCGTATTTCTGTCAAAACATGCCTCTAATGAACAAAGAATTAAACAAAGCATAGTTAAGTCTGAATCATTCATGAGCATTGTGCCGGCTTGGAAGAGTCAGAATGCAATGTGGAGTTCTGAACTCAGGAATAGAAACAGAGTGAAGAACAGACCATGATGGCACTACTGTGTTAAATGAGATTCTGGGACCAATTCAATTTAAACATTTAAACAATTCTATGTTTAGTGTGCAAAGAATGTTGTAAATGATTAGTGATGTATATCAAGCATTCTTTGAAGAGAGTCAGGAATGGGCGGAGAGTTGATGAGAGATAGGAAATATGTGTTATCCCAGACTTAGTGGAATGATTGCAAGAGCTTTGAAGTATTACGAGTTCTTGTATATTTCTCATATTAATTATAATCTTTTTCCATTTATTGATATAGTTCTTAAAATAAAAATAATTCAGTTTCATAGCCAGCCTTTTGAGAAGAATAACCTCAAAGAGTAGAATAGAGGGAAACTAAGGAGGAAAGAAAAATAAGATATCTCTGTAGCTTGTGACAATAATAATAATATAATAAGTTTGAAATGTCATGATTACAATTAACTTTTTTATTTCGTTTTGTGTTTTTAAGATATTCCCTCATATCATCAGATGATTTCTACATGCTAGTTATTGGAATCTTATTATGTTTGCTTGTATATACTAACTTCTGGGATACAAGACTTTAATATAAATATATATATGTATATATGTGTGTGTGTATACATACACATATAAACATTTTCTATATATAAATTATATATGTACATTTACATATAAATTTTATGTATATATGTATAGCTTCTATTATACTCAGGAATTGTGTTGATGAAGGCTAAAGAATGGCTTTGAAGGAAAAGGATTAACAGCTCGTCTTATTGCAGCATCTAACTAAAAGTTATGGGCTTATTTAAACATCTTGCTACATGTATTCTAAAAATAGGTCATGGATCTGCAGGGCCTGCCATGTGCTGAATACAACTCAAAGAATGTTCTTTATGCTGTGCCCTTCGCTGGTGGGGTTATTTATTATGTAACTTGTAATGTGTGGACTAAAGCCACATTAAGGAAAGGGTGCTAGTCATTTAATCTTACAGGTGTTAGCAAGGTATTTAAGCTGGGGCACCATATACCTGGTGGCTCTTTTATGCTGCTGTGATATACACACCTATCATCCTTGGGCTAACCTTCCAATAAAAACATATCTTATGTACAGTGCCTGGGGATATTGAAAAAGGAATCTGAGTATTTATCAGGATGTTGCTGGTATACAGTGCTGTGTTCTCTGGTCTGTGTCAAACTGGACTTAAAAATAGCTTTATTGGGGTCTTATGAGTTTAGTGTGTGATTCACATCTTTAATTCCACTGCAGTGGTCCCACAGTATACCAAAATACAATTTATGTATCCATTCTATCATGGATGGAAATGATGAATAAAGCTAAAATTTGTATTTCTATACACATTCATTATTAACAAGTGTATGCCTACCTAGGGGATTGTTTTAAAATAAGTTATTCGTATGTTTATCTTTTATTGATATTGACATTTTCTCAAAGTAATTATAGCAAATTATATTTACAGAAGCAGTATATGAGAATTCAAGTTTGGTTCACATTTTTCCAATTTTAGCCATTGTTCTGTGTGTGTAAATGCCATATCATGTTGGTTTTCACTTACTTGTTTCTCTCAAATAATGTTGATAAACTTTTCCACATACTTATTAACCATTAGATATGCTTTTTTTGTAAATTTCTATTTGAGTTTTGGGGCCATGTTTTTACTGATTTTTTTTCCCCTACTGATTGGTAGGAGTCATTTAACATTGGCTTATGATAAAATCTCATATAGTTGGAATCATACAGTATGCGATCCTTTCAGATTGGCTTCTTTCATTTTGTAACATATTTAAAATTCCTCCATGTCTTTTCATGGCTTGACAGCTCATTTCTTTTTATCTCTGAATAATATTTCATTGTCTTAATGAACTACAGTTCATTTATCCATTGACCTCCTTAAGGACATCTTGGTTCCTTCCAAGTTTTTGCAATTATGAAAAAAGTTGCTATAAAGTTCCATGTGCAGGTTTTGGTGTGGACATAAGTTTTCAGCTCCTTTGGGTAAATACTAAGGATCACGATTGCTGGATTTTATGCTAAGGATACTTTCAGTTTTGTAAGAAACTGCCAAGCTGTCTTAAAAGTGTCTGTACCATTTTGCGTTCCCATCAGCAATGAATGAGTGTTCCTGGATGGCACGTTGATCCACGTCCTCACCAGCATTGGGTGTTAGTGGTCAGCTTTTGGCCATTCTAATAAGTGTGGCGTGGTATCTCATTGTTATTTTAATTTGTATAATGCAGAACATATTTTTGTATGCTCATTTGCCATCTGTATATATTTTTGGTGAGGTGTCTGTTAAGCTTTTTTCCCCATTATGTAATCAGATTGTTTGCCTATTGTTGACTTTGAAGAGTTCTTTGTATATTTTGAATAATAATCCTGTATGAAATATCTCTTTTACAAATATTCTCTCGGTCTCTGGCTTGTCTTCTCATTCTCTTCACATTGTCCTTCACAGAGCAAAACTTTTTTTTATTTTAATGAGTCCATTTTATTAATTATTTCTTTAATGGATTATGCCTTTGGTGTTTAGATATCTAAATTGTCATCATCATACCCAAGGTCATCTAGGTTTTCTCTTATGTTATCTTCTAGTAGTTTTATAGTTTTTTGTTTTACATTTAACTCCCTGAACTATTTTGAGTTTTGTGTGTGTGTGTGTGTGTGTGTGTGTATGTGTGAGTACAATGTTTGTGTTTAGATTTGTTTTTTGCATGTATTGGTCTAGGAGATTTTCTTCTCCACTTGACCAGCAAAGAGAGTATACATTTTAAAACTATTTTTATTATCCAAGATGGTGAGGTTTTGATAGACCCAAAAGGATTGGATGTTATACTACTATTAAAATAGGCAATTCGTTTCTCTAATAAGTGGTGAATACAATTAAATCTATGTCATACCAAACTCAGAAAAAACAATCAAATGAGGATAAAATGGGTGAAAAAACCTACTTCTTTCAACCTACTTATATTTGACATATACAATATTTTATATTTTAAACTTATTGTCATTCTAAATTAAATAACTTTCTGTTGCTTAAATTTCAATGAGATTCTTTTGTATTACTTCTTCTTAAAATATGGATGTCATGAGTTTGATCAAGAAGATCTTTCAGTTCAGAGCTCTTGTTCTGATGTTAGACAGGAATGGACATTCAAACACTTATTCCTTCAAATCTTTATAAGTAATTAAATCTTTAAGACCTTTATTTTCATAATTTCTAGAAAAAAATATTCTCAGTGAGCTATGAAGAGTAATTGAAATAATATAGAAACAATTTTTCCCTGGAAATTTTTTTAACATTCATTAACGTTGTAGATAATCTGCTTCTAAATATCATTGGCTGGGTCCTCAACATGTGCCTACGTACTACATTTGTACATGCAAGCACATTGGGGGGATATCAAATTAGTTTATTAAAAGGAATGACAAAAATGCAAGGAAGATGAATTGGTACAATTGATGAAAGGAATAGGTAAATCAAACGTGTGTAGTGCATTGGAAAGTCACCCCAAAGGCTGTGGGAAGGCCAGCTAGGGCTGAGTTCTAATTTTTACTATCGCCCCATGTGTACTTGTCAAAGTGATTGCTGTGTCATATTCCAGGTCCTCATCTTTGCAAGTTGATTACACAGCCAGCCAGCTCTGTGACAGATTTTACCTGTTCTCTCACATTGTAAGTCCCAAGGAAGTCATATAAGTGAGGTCACTTTTTTCAGTGGGCTGTTTTTACAATTCCAATAGTGACTAATTCACACATTTTCCCAAGTGTCGTGTACACTCCACTGCATTCAGCTCACTCTCCCATTCTTCCCATTCTGGTTTCTTGGTATCCTGGAGTAAGATTTGGCCATCCCCTTGTTTTGTATCTTTATCAGTTTCTCAATATATTCTCTCCCTTTATAATGTTTGGTAAAGCCGCATCATTATAGTCAAAGAAGTAAGACATGAAAAAGTAAGCATGGGAGGCATAGAACTCCAGGTTGATGTGACAGTTGATGATGACCTCCAAATTCTGTTGCTAGGTCTGGCGCATTCGTTTTTGGGGATGTGTGCCAAGTATGAATAATGGTTCACATTTGAACAGTATCAGAAATAAATCTGAGAAAAGAGAGCAAAAATCAGAACATAGTATTGGGATGCATGATATAAGGTTTTTGTTTAATGACATGCATAGTTCTGCTTACAAGATATATATAACTTAGTTAGGATGACTTCTGGAGTTGTTAGCAAATCCCCATTCTTATTAACATATACACTTTAAGTTAATATATATAAAATGGACTGTGATAATGCACTTGTCCTTTTTTAACCTCAGTGTGTACATCTATGCAATAAAATAATTTCTATGGTAAATTCTAACTTTAAGCTCCTAGGTGTCATAATATTCAGCATTTTGACCATTTTGATATTTGAATGAGAAATATATTTAAAATGTGTGTGAAAAAAATTGATGGACTTATTGAAGCCTCATTTTTAGCTGGATGTTTTACCAAATCAAATTCACTACCGTGTAATTATAATGTCACTTACAGTCTTCCACAAAAAGGGCATTTTCAGATTAGAACAGACAGATGATATTTTTTATGAAAATAAAATAGACTTTTCCTCGTGATGAGTTCTTTGCACATGACACTATTCAAAGCAGAAAGCAAATGGTCTCAAAATTGATCAGCCTCAGTAGTCACAACTATTTGCTGGGCAATATTTAAAATTAAAAGACTGCTTCCTTAATTCGTTAATACAGCTCTCCTTCTCTGTGTATTTTGTTCTTTTATGCAATAACTATAGTCATTTATTTCCAATATTTGGAGAAGCATGATATGGGAGAGGAAAGAAAAACTGAAAATATAGCAATAAAAATAATGTATGAGAGATAGTTAATCAATACATGATGGTGAGGCTAAAATTAATGACATTTTTTTCTCTTTTTATATCTTAACTGTTACATTTCTTCTTACAGCTTTTTGGAGATTTAAACTTTCTGTTCCAAAGGAATTTCACAAGATTAATTTTATGATATAACTCTGGATAGACAAATGTCTTTTTCTTTATAAGGAAATTTTCTAGCAGACATTTTCATTGTTTTTCTCCTTTTTCTGAGGTTTGTATGGTTGTGTGTTAGGGAAGTTCTATATCAAAGTAGATGTAGTAAATGTCATATAGTGATTAAAATAAAATGCTGTGATGCGTGGAGCTGGTCAAAAGGTATAAACTTCCAGTTATAATTTAGTCGTGGGGATGTAATATACAGCATGGTGACTATAATTAGTAATACTGTATTGAGTATTTGAAAGTTGCTAAGAGTATATCTTAAAAGTTCTCATCACAAGAAAAAATAATTTGTAATATGTATGGTGATGGATGTTAACTACACTTATTGCTGTGATGATTTTGCAGTGTATACAAATAAAAAGCATTATGTTGCATACTTGAAATAAATATAATGTTATATGTTAATTATATATCCAAAATTTAAAAAGAGAGAGTGAATGGCAGAAGGACCTCTGGATCTACTGTAGCTATATTGAAATATAGGGTGAGGAGCCTTCTGGGGAAAAAAAGGATAATATATATTAGAATGTTTTGTATTCTTGAAAATGTTATTGGAAGTGCTTCCCGACCCTTAAAGTACTCCCTGTGAAATAGGAAAGAATATGGTTGCTTTATATCAGCAAGTATGAACCAAATTTGATGTGACATCCTGGGACTAATGTTGGCCCCTGGAGGTGACTTCACATGTAAATCAAGAATAGCTGGATCACGGTATATCCTCTCTGGACATTGACACCTTCTACTCCAACTGGTTGCTGCTATAGACTGAATTTGTCCTCCCAACATTCAAATATTGAAACCTAATCGTCAATGTGATGGTATTTGTAGGTGGGGCCTTTGGGAGATGATTCAGTCAGGAGGGTGAAGTCATGAGTGGGATTAATGCCCTTATTAAAGAGGCCCCAGAGACCTTCCTTGCCCCCTCGTGCTGTACGAAGACACAGAAAGAAGCAAGCCATCAATGAACCAGGAAGCAGGCTCTCACCAGACACCAAATCTGCCGGCACCTTGGACTTCCCAGCATCCAGAAATGTGAGAAATAAGTTTCTGTTGCTCATGAGCCAAAAAATTAAATAAATAAAACATTTTTTAAAATAAATAAAATGCTATGGCTGGAAAAGGAGGAGGTAATCACTTAAAAAAATATGCAAAGAAGACATCACATAAAATGGATGAGATTTGGTATTAAACAAATTCCATGAAGGCAGAAATCATCTGTTTTGTTTTCTTGTCTCACGAGAGGACAGCCGAGTATGTGACATATAGTAGATACTTAATACACATTAACTGACTTACTAGGTAGATGGACGGATAGAAGAAAAGAGCAAAACTAAAGATACAATCTTTAGGAATCCCCAATTTATGGAGCAGGAAAAAAAGAGGTACAAAGTAGGGAGCTTTCAGATAAATGCAACAGAAACAGACATGGGCCCATAAAAGGGAAAAAATCATTTGCAGGAAGACTTGTTGGACAACAGTATCAAATGTTAAGAATTGCCAGAAGATGAGGCCCTGTTTGATAAAGTGAGCATAAATTAGGTATCTCATTTTAAGAATATTCCAAGTGTGTCTGACTGTATGATCCTCTAAGTACTAAATTACAAGGATAAACAATAACACTTAAGAGTTGAAATAAGAGTATTCAGAGTAACAATTTACTTTTCAGTACTTCTACGTTTATGTGCCTTGTTGTGTCTGCATCACTTGAGTTTTAATGAATAAAAATCCAATATTAACAACAGAGATATGTGTTATCTCAAGTCTCCATGCCTACTGAAAGCTTTACCTTGAGTTTACATAATCACTAATAGGTGTCATTATTAACTGTCTCTTAGCTATTAGAAACGTGGGCAAAATGTCTAGATGGACAGGCCTGGCTGTCCAAGAATTAGATAGAATATTCACATACATAACGATAATGGTAAAATTCACTTATTTACTTACCACAATCCATATAAAAAAGGTTTGGGTCCACCCTTGGGTTAGTAGCCTGAAAATTGTGGAATTCCTACTGCACCACCTTGCTTATTATCACTATTAAAATCATTTACTAATTGCCTAGCCATGCATGACATTACACGACCAATTAGACAAAACAACTTATAGTAATGATTTTTGACACTTCCAGTTGATGTGGAAATGCAAGTTCAAAGTATTATATCACACAGAATTTCCTATAATTCTTTGTGCTAAAACTTGTATTAAATCTTTTGACTATGAGATTACTAATTGCAAGACTGCAGAGAAAAATTCAATCTGAGAAATTCTTCTCTTTGGTATCTATGTTTATCTTCATAAAACTGCTTGTCTTCTGTTTACACAAATGTCTTTAATAGAGATTTCTCAGTTTACTTAAATCTTTAAGGCGTTCTATCTCAATTGCTATTCACTTTATATTATTTATCTTTTAAAAATCTATGCATTTGGATTTTATATATAATGAATTTCTCTTAAACTTTTAAGTTAAGGCCCTTGTCTCCATTAAATAAGAAAATTCACATTTTAAATTTTACTTTATTTTAATAGACTTGCTTTTTTAGAGCTTTTTAAATACACAGCAAAAGTGACAAGAAGGTAGAGATCCCCCCTGTACCTCATGCCCCCACCCCAATGCACAACCTGCCCCATTGTCAATTTCCACCACCACAGTGGTATATTTGTTACAACTGATGAATCTACATTAAGCCATCATCACCCAGAATCCATTGTTTACATTAGGGTTCACACTTGGGGTTGTACATTCTAAGGGTTTTGACAAATTTGTAATGACATCCGCCATTTACAATGATGGATTTACACCTACATACAGAGTAGTTCCCTGCACTAAAAATCTGTTATACCTATGCATCCCTCCCTCCCCCAACTCCTGGCAACCACTGATTTTTTACTGTTTTCATAGTTTTGCCTTTTCCAAAATGTCATATAGTTGGAACCATATAGCATATTTAGTCTTTTTATGCTGACTGGCTTCTTTCACTTAGTAATGTGCATTTTAGGTTCACCCATATCTTTTCATGGCTTGATAACTCATTTATTATAGCATTGAATAATATTCCATTTCTGAATATATCATAGTTTATCCATTCACCTACTGAATGCCATCGTGGAAGCTTCCAACTTTTGGTAATTATGAATGAAACTACTATAAACATCTGTGTGCAGTTTTGCTGTTGACATAAGTTTTCAGCTCCTTTGGGCAAATACCAAGGAGCGTGTTTGCTGCATCACATGGTGAGAGTATTTTAGTTTTGTAGGAAACCACCAACCTGTCTCCCAAAGAGGCTGTATATACCATTTTGTATTCCCACCAGCAATGAAGGAGAATGCTTCCCATTCTCACCAGAATTTGGTTCTCAGTGGATTTTGGTCATTCTTAGATATGTAGTGGTAGAAATTCATTTTTTAAAAACGTCATATTTTGTACTTGTGACCCTGTGTTGGCCTTTTTGCTGGACTCATTATCTCCATGCTATTACACACCTCACTCCACAAATAAAAATTAACTCATAGTATGCCAAAAATATAAAAGTAGAAAGCTCAAACACTAAAACTTCTAGAAGAAAATATAGGTAAAAACCTTTGCATCTTTAGATGTGCCATTTCTCAATAAAACTGCATGGAAAAAAATCTGATGACTATTCTGTACACGAACCCTTCTGCAAGAGGCAGAATACCCTCCTGTGCCATTTCTAGATGCATCAATTAAACATACACTAATTTTTTCCTTCTGTAAATTGATTGCTAGGAACAGTATAACGGAGGTTCTACTTCTCAAAGATTCCAACCATCCTGGAATTTTTTCTATTCATTAATCTGTTCTCCTGCCAAAATCTGTCCACCTTTCAAGACCTGTCTCTCTTTTTAAATCTTTATTCCATCTGCCCTCCAATCAAACCAAGTATTATTGATTTGTAAACAGTTATTTTACAAGAATAACAGGGGCAATTGGCCCCTGCAACAAAAAGGCAAATCTGATGTGGCAAATAGTGTCACATAATGCTGTTTTCAGAGAAAGAGTGTTTAGAGTTCCCTTGAGCTGTCTGTGGAGTGGGTAGAATAAGGAAGAAGACTGACCCGCAGTTTCTTCCCCTACTACTCATCTATGAAAGCTTATATGTCTTTCACACCTCGTATATTGAATTCATTCATCTAATCCCTCACTGACAGCAGACTGAAAGGACGATATTGAAAAGAGTATAAATAACGTGAGAGTAAGAGTGGAATATAGTTTAGGTCCTTTGTGAGTGTCTCTGACTGAATTTTTCACATTGGGTTTTCTTCAAAACTCAAGATCTTTACAGCTTCATGAAATAAGAGAATTTTTATGGCACGCATAGAAACTGTTTCAAAGATACACATAAAAGTTGGTGATTTGAACTTCCATTTCATCCTAAATCTTTACAAATGTTATGGGTTGATAATTCATTAAAACCTCTCTGAACATCATTGTTTCTCTGAGTGTGTTTCCGATGTTTTCTTTGTCTCTTCAGATTGTATTCTTTTTGGTTTGTTTGCTTGTTTTGCTTTTTAGCATACCTTGTCATTTTTTAAAGCTGGAAATGATGTAGTGGAACTGAGGTAAACAAGCTTTTAGCATGTGCAAGTGTTTGTGTTTATATGGCTTGGAGTTAAATTGTGTTTACTGTAACTGTAACTAAAATTTCCTCTGTTTTCCTTGATTTGGTCTCCCTTGTCTTTAAAGCCTTCCTAGAGACTTAAATAGTGTAAATCTTGTCTTTCTTGTATCCTAATACCCTACTCTGTTAATGTGGAAGTAAAATACGGGGCAAAGGAGCATTCTATAATTCTATGATTACGTTTCATCTTTTAGTAAGGCTATGTCCTGGCTGTGAACTTCACAAGTGCTCCTCAGTTTTCCCCACCCACCCCCCCGCCCCCCCCCCCCCTTAGGTGAGATGGGAAAGCTAGAGAAGGCTGGAGTTGGTTATTTCCATTTTCTCATATTGTTTAGGTTCTGGTTAAACCCGTGATGGTTAGGCTCTGGGGTAAAATAATTTTCTATAAGAAAAGGCCTTTGTTAAGGAGAACAGAACACACTGGGAGTATTTCAAAATGGCTATTTTGAAAGCATGAGCAGATTTTTTCCAATCTTCGTCCTGATATGGCAGTGAGGCTCTTGATGGTAAAATGCATGGAAAAAAAGTGTGAGGTCCTCAATAAAACTGGGCTCCCAGGAGTGTTTACCCCTCTACATTCAGTCTCCGTCAATCAGTGAATTATCCTTGAAGGGCTCCTACCAGTTGGTGAGTGTAGCAGCAGCTTCTGCTCCCAGGAAGCTATGATTCTCTTTTCCTACCTGTCTCTCCAGGTTTCAGGATTGTCGTTTGTTTGTTTGTGAATTCAATACTTAGATGGTTATAAAAGTAGTTATTGATTTTAAGTTTATTCAACATTTTTGTTATTGTTGTGAGGATAAGAATGACGATTTCCAAGCTCCTCCTGGTCATGTTGAACCAGAAACCAACATCAGTGTTTTTAATCACAAAATGAAATTATCTCTAGGGTTGCTTTCAGGTCAAATACTGTATGTTTTGAATTTCACCTTATTATAGAATACTAAAATAATTTTTAGATATTTGGTACTAATACAATTGAATGGTAAATGTGTATATGACTGATGTCAGGGTTCCATTATATCACTGTGGTGCCATTTTCCAGAGCTGTTTTTAAAATATGAACATTTGCTCCTAAATTGCAATGTTTCATTAAGAGGTCGTTCCAAGGAGTTCTTACCAAGAATAGCACACGCAGATAGTGTTTCCATTCACAGTTACTGACTAGCACGCTGAGTGTTTTATTTGAATTCACTCTATTAACCTTTATAAAAGATCTAGGAAGTTGTCCATATGGTAATTTTAAAAAATTGTATCAGCCTCCTTAAAGTCACTTGAAGGACTGGGGGAGGAAAAGAAAATGTTCTTTTCATTAATTCTTTAACCATGCTTTCTCTTACTCTCAAAGCACGCACATTTGTCCATTTTAGAGATATCTTTGCAATCCATTTAGAGAGCTCTTACTGCTGTCACAATCAAGTTCAACATGTGGCAGCAGAGCAATACGTACAAGCATATATTTCTCCCACAAAATTTGGAGAGGCATGATACAGGACGAGTTTTTAAAAAAATGTAATAAAATTATGACTTTCACATTAGGATTCATAAATACATATTGATTAAGTAAAGTAAATAAAATAAATTTCATGAATATCTGTCTTGTGCCAGTGTTTAGAAATAAAATTTTAATTTCGTCTTTCTCATCTTGCAAAATTTCCAAATACCCATCACACTTTTATATTACTTTGATATATATTTTGTATTAGGACCAAGTAGTGTTGTGTTGAAAAGAGTTTTACAATTTTCTGATTCATTTCAAGCACAGTATTAATTATTAAACCTGAAGAAGAAAATGTAGAAGAGTGACAAAATCAAAATTGAAGGTTGTGATAATATTGCCCATCAGAGATTTTATTTCCAATCAAGATTTAAAATATTGTTTCCCGGAATTCCTAATCAAGAGAGGATGACATAAAAGCACAATGAGTCAAACAAATAAAGACCTAAGGGAAGATAAAGGTGGAGGTAGCCATGTTTGCGAGGAAGTTCTAGGAAATTTTTCACAGAAAAGATAATACTGGAGCAAGGGGCATGGACTCTATTGCTTTTGTCTTTCATGGTAACTAGAGCCAAACTTAAGACTCTTAATAAGCAATTGATGAACTAATATTTGAGGAGGATGAAAGAGGAATTCAAGAAGGAAAAATAAAGTGATAAGAATAAAACTTATACTCTCTCCTAAAAATGCCCCCATCATATTAATTCAAAAGCCTAAGTCAGGGATGGCAAACTTTCTGTAATGGTAAAGTGTCAGGTAGTAAATATTTTGGGCTTTATAGGCCACTACTTTCTCTGTTGCAATTAACTATGTCATGGACAGAAACAGCCATAGACAACATATAAACAAATGACTGTGGCTGTATTCCAATAACATTTTATTTACAAAAATTATCAATGGGCCAATTTTGCCTGATAGTCATTTCCTGACAATTGATCTAAATCCACATGGTTTGGAAAAACTTCCTATGTCGTGGCTGGATTATAATTCCATTCTATTCTTTCCTCCCAGAAGCCAGAAGTAGAAAAAAATGTCACAGCAATATCGTGAATATGAACTATGAAACTTTTAATGGTGAAGGTGAAATGATCTGCAAAGAACAGGAAAATATTTCTTTCTTCATTAGATCTGTGACTTATTTTGTAGGCCATTACATAAGTATTACAAACAATGGATAACAGAATGTAATAAAGAGATATATAAGACTGGGATAGGATCATTTTATACCATCGTTCAGAGGTGAGAACATCTGCTCACGTATCTTTGTAATGAATAAGAAAGAAAATTGAATATGAAAACTTGAACAATACAGAAATAGCTGTCATGAAGTTACACAACACTCAGAGAGTTGTTTTTAAGGCAGTGTAATTCCAAGAACCAGTTCCATTTCCCATGGAGTTAGTGGCTACGAGTAGATCATGGTGAACCCTAGGCAATCCAAAAATTTAGAGGAAGATAATTTTTGAAAACAAGATTTCAGTAGTTCTACCCTGTCCTTCACTTTTCAGAAGCCACTTTGGAGTTAAGAAATGAAAGACTCTAGATTTGTGTGATTTCAAACGCTGTGGCAAAAACAAATGCCCTTTGTGAGTGATCCTGAACAAATGCAAAAAAAAAACACTGAATGTGTAGAACACTTGCAATATTCCCTCGCCCGTTGTCACTTTGAATAGATATGTGCAGCAACGTTCAATGGAGGAAAGTATTACTATTAAGGATTCAAACCCCTTTAGACAAAAGTTTGGGTCACATCTCCAGAAAAGCCACCAAACCTGGTGATGTGACAGCTAAGGGTGAAGAATGTTTAGAATGGACAGTTGGGGAAGGGGAGGATAGGTATCAATTGAGACTCAGTGATGAATCGTAGTGAAGGAGGCTGAGATTCCGCCTACTATTATCCTTTTTAGGCTTGGCTGTAGGAAGAAGGATCCATGAGAATCACAGAGGAGCTGCTGTTCAAACCTAGGTGGAGAAGTAAATTTGCATGACACAAAGGGCTGATTTACTTATTTATGTATTTATATTTATTTATTTTAATTGATGTTTATTGGGGTGACAAGTGTTAGTGAAAGTACATAGATTTCAGGTGTATAATTCTGTATTACATCATCTACATATATATATCATATTGTGTGTCCACCACCCAAAGTCAGTTCTCTTTCCATCACCATAGATTTGATTCGTTTTACCCTCATCTACTACTCTTCTCATCCTCTACCCTCTTGTAGCCACTAAACTATTGTCTGTGTCTATGAGCTTTTGTTTCTTCATTTGTTTCTCTTATTCCTTTGTTGTTTTCCGTTTTAGATACCACACATCAATGGAATCATATGGTTCTCGACTTTCTCTGTCTGACTTATTTCACTTAGCATTATAATCTCAAGATCCATTCATGTTGTCGCAAATGGCACTATTTCATCTTTTCTTATGACAGAATAGTATTCCACTGGGTATCTACCCCAAAATCTGAAAACATTCATCTGTAAAGATATATGTGCTCTGATGTTCCTTGCAGCTTTATTTATAAAGAGAAGACTTAAAGGACCACCAAAATGTGACTATAACTAATCAAGGGCTCCAGGTGATATAGACTTTGAGATCCTTTGCTGCATTTGTGCTGAGGCCACAATCTACCCAGACTGGTCCCAGTCAGTGACTGGTTATAGAGAGGTTTCTAAGGCAGACACATCCCTGAGAGATGCGGGATTCCTCAGCTTGCTGGTTTGGTGGGGAGTACTCCACTATGACGTGGCTGAACCCTTTTTAGGCTGCACAGCAGCCTAAGATGCGTCCATCCAAATGTTTCCTTTGTTTCATTCAGGATCAGCCTTGCATCACAGTCTGATGGCTCTCCTAACCTTTCCTGACCCTCTTCTTTTTTGACTCCTACAAGCATTTCTGCTAATAAAATCCCAGCACATTTAATTCTGTATAGGCATATATTTCTTGCACACATAGACTATACACATTTTGCCACTAGTTTAAGTAAATAATTTAAAGTAGTTTTTCCAACTTCATCTGCAATATTGCAGAACAGTTAAGAAATATATTTAAAAATGAATTTTATTATATACATAAAAATGAAGACAACATAACTAGCAATGTTTTCTGACAAGTTACAATTCATTGTGTCCTCATGACAATAAACACAAATTAATAACATACATTAATATATCTTAATTAGAGTGGATATAGTAATATTTATAATTTCAGGGCAAAGGGATTGTGGAACTGAAAAAAAATAGCTAATCTTCCTAATTTGGGATCAAAATTTATATAATCAAATATGATTGAAATCTACCAAAGAAAAGACATAAACATGAGCTTATCATGCTAATAAATGATAGAAAGAATACTGTGACAAAGTACATGAAAATTACAACCAATATATCAGCATAAAGTTATAGTAATTTAATAAAATGATTAATATTTTTATTTAAAAAGAACAAATAAGAACTTTAAAAATCTCAGAAATTAGATTGCTTAGATACAGGTAGATGTAAAATATGAACTGTCCTATCTCAGAAATAAATATTTTAAATTCAGAAATGAAGTCAAAATTAGAACAAATAAAAAAAGTAAAAGACTGAATGGGTAGCACATGAATAAAGGACAGATATGAATAAAGGAAGCATTAAGCATACTGAAAGAAAAAAATTTAATATTCAAAATAAAGTAATATGTATAAACACAGGCAATGGGGATTCAATATATCTGTAACTGGATTTTTCTAAAAGGAAAAGCAAAGAGTGGAATAAAATAATGACCATTTATATAAGTATATAAATGTTCCAAAATACCAAAGCAATTACAAAAAAAAAAAAAAAACAAAAGGAAACTGCAGAGTGAAAGAATATTCAATACTCATATGAACACATATGTGGAAAATATTACATTAAAAAATTGGCATACAAAACTAAATGAAGAGAGAATTCTGCTATAATGGGGATGAGAAAGCACCAGGAATCTCTCTCCCCACCTTGACAACAATTGCACTGGCAGAATCTGTCTGCTGTATCTATTTTAGATGTTTCCAGTCACCAAGTCGTGCACTAAGAGGAGAGTGGCTATTATTGTTGTGCCTTCCCCCATCATTACAAGCTCCTCCCCTTCCAGCAGAAGTGATTTCCAGTGAATTTAAAATGTTGACTCCCTTCCTCCCCCTTTATTTTTCTTTTCCTTTTTTAGAGCCAGACATTAAAGACTAAGCCATTCAAAGCAACTGCATATTTGGGGGCAAAAATTAGAAAGTGATTATGCACGGCCAGGGAACGGCACAGAAAAGACCTGGGAAAGCCGTTAGTGTTTTGCAGCGACAGCATACATAAACAAAAATAATAACAAAAACAACAAACCCTGTGGAAGGGAAAAGAATATGATTTCCAGAGATACCACATTATTAAATTCAAATGTGGAATTTTCCAAAAAAAATCTGAAGGCATACAAAGAAACTTGAAAATATGCCCCATCCAAAGCAAACAAATTTAACAGAAACTATCCCCCTTAAAAGGCCTGATTGTAATCTACTAGACAAAGATTTTAAAACTGTCCTCAAGGTGCTCAGAAAAGTAAAAGAAGATTCTTACTACTGCCATGTGCAACAAAAGCAAAGAGAACCTTTACTGTAGTATGTTCTTATAGTCCCTTTTTTTCTGAAAGAAATTCTGTGAACAGGGAAGGCGTAAAATTAAGCATTTTGTATGTAAATTTTCATGTTAGATTGATGTGATTTTCCCCATAATATTTATTCTTCTTTTAAAATTCGGATGTATTTCATATAACATAAAATTTATCATTTTAAGGTATTCAGCTCAGGAGGATTTTAGTATATTTACAATGTTGTACAAGCATCACCACTACCTAATTCTAGAGCATTTCCTTAATGGCAAAAACCCCTTATCTTACTTAGCATTTACTCTCAAATCCCTCTTCCCCTCATTTCCTGTCTAATAATTCATTGTCTCTATGGAATTGACTATTGAGGATTTTTCATATAAATAAACTCATACAATAGATGGGCTTATGTGTCTGATTTATTTTATTCCACTTAATACTTTCAAGGTATAGTTATACTGTAGTATGTATCAGTAATTTATTCTTTTTATGGCTGAATAATATTCTACTGTATGGATATACCATATTTGTTTACCCATTCATCAGGTGATGGATAGTTGGATTGTTTCCACTTTTTAACCATATCTAGTTGTCTCAGGACTATTTTTTGAGAGGAGTGTTTTTTCCCCATAAAATTATCTTGGCACTTTTATCGAAAAATCAATTGAACATAGATGTATGAGTTGTTGTTTTCTCTAGACTCTCAATTCTAATCTGTTGATTTATGCGCCTCTTCTTATGTCAGTACTACACTGTCTTGATTACTGTGGCTTGGTACTAAGTTTTAAAATCAGAAATGTAAGTTGTCTTTGTTTTTCTTTTTTAAGATTGTTTGCCTATTTGGGGTTTCTTG
Source organism: Rhinolophus ferrumequinum (assembly GCF_004115265.2). Lineage (NCBI taxonomy): Eukaryota > Metazoa > Chordata > Mammalia > Chiroptera > Rhinolophidae > Rhinolophus > Rhinolophus ferrumequinum. Next base: position 18,216,914 of record NC_046286.1, on the reverse strand, counting down.
CACTTCCATATCATTCACTGTATCCCATAAGCTCTGGTTTGTTTTATTTTTGTTCTCATTAATCCAAAGTATATTCTAATTTTTATTTTTACTTTTTTTTGAACCACTGCTCATTTAGGAATGTGTTGTTTACTTTTCACATATCTGTGAATTTTCCAAATTTACCTCTGTTATTGATTTCTAAGTTTATTCCATTGTAGTCAAAGAACATACTTTGTATTAGTTCATTTAATTAAATAGATTGATACTTGTTTTATTCCTGATATATGGCTATCCTGGAGAATGTTTAATGTTCACATGAGAACACGTGTTCTGCTTCAGATGGTTGGAGAGTTCTACATATTAGTTAGTTAATAGACATAGTGAGTTAATAGGTCTACTTAGTTTATAGTGTTGTTTAATATTTCTGTTTCCTTGCTGACCTGTCTAATTGTTGTATCCATTATCAAAAGTCAGATAGTAATGTCTCAAACTATTATTTTTGAATTGTCTCTTTCTTCCCTCAATTCTGTCATGTTTTGCTTCATGCATTTTGGGGCTCTTATGTTAGGTGCATAAAGTTTATAATTATTATGTCTTCTTGATGGATTGACCATTTTTTCTTTATATAATGGCCTTCTTTATCTCTAGTAACAATTTCACCTTTTAAGTTTATTTTGTCTGATATTAGTACAATCACAGCCGTTCTCTTTTAGTTGTTATTTGCATGGACTAGCTTTTTATATTCGTTTGCATTCAACTTATTTGTGTCTTTGAATCTTAAGTGAGTCTTGGGTCATTTATTTTTTAATTTAGTCTACTAATCTCTGCCTTTTAATTGTAAAAGCAATCCATTTATATTTAGTCTAATTACTGAAAAGAAGTAATTATTTCTGCCATTTTGCTATTGGTTTTCTAAATGTTTACTGTCCTTTCTGTTCCTCAATTTCTCTATTACTGCCTTATTTATTTATTTATTTATTTATTTATTTATTTATGTTAAGTAAATAGTTTCTTGTGCAACATTTTATTTCTCTGGTGGTTTCTTTTAGGAATTTTATAGTTATTTTCCTAGAGATTGCAATGAAAATTACAATTAAGCTAAGAATCTAGTTTGTATTAATACCAACTTAATTTCAATATTACACAAAAGTTTTGCAATTTGTAGCTCCATCCTCCTCCCCTTTGTGCTATTATTGTCACAAATTACATCTTCTACATTCTGTGCCCACAGACATAGACTTATTGTTTTATGCAGTTGTCTTCTAAATCATGTAGAAAAAAAGAGTCACAGACAAAAATACAATTATACTGTCTTTTATATTTACCTATAGAGCAGGGGTGTCCAAAGTGCGTCCTGCGGGCCAACTGCAGCCCGCGGGCCAACTGCAGCCCGCGGGCCAACTGCAGCCCGCAATCCGTTTTTAATTGGTCCGCAGCAAATTCCAAAAATATATTTAGTTTACTTAAATAAACCAGGTGAGGCAATGCGTACTTCACCTCGAGTGAGTGGCCTGGCTCTTTGTGCATTTTACCTCATATGGCCCTGGGTGAAAAACGTTGAAAAAAGTTTGGACACCCCTGCTATAGAGTATATAATGATCTTCACTGGTATTTTTTATTCCTTCATGTTGATTCCAGTTATTGTTTTGTGTCCTTCCATTTTAGCCAAAAGGATTCCCTTCCAAAGCTCCTACACATATCTTCTTCCTCAAACTTTCCTTCCAATTTTTTGGTTAGACTATTGTTTACCATAACTCTTTCCCACTGGGTCAGATAAGAGTGACTAAAACATTTGCCTATAAATGTTTTTGAAAAATCCTCCTTGGGAGTGTCTTTAGTACTGCACATGTTCTCTAGGTCAGGAGAAATAAAGATAAACCTTTAACTGGGGTCTTCCAGAAAACCACCTGACAAGATAAATAATGACCATTTTCTAGGAATGACAATTTGAAGAGCTCTAGCCATGTTCTACTCCATCTGGTACCATGAATGTGGACCATTATTTTTCAAGGTTTATGCTGAGCTGAGGAGTAAGGGATGGGACTAAGGTATGTTAAAATGTTACAAAGCTCATTTTTCTTAAGAGATTTGGTGATTTTTCTTGAATTAGTACTCTCTCGGTTGTTGCAGGTCTTTGGTTTACTTCCAAAGTGCTCAACAAGTTAATTCTCTGACAGTTTTCAACAGTTTTTCTATTGCTTTTTGGAGGAGCAGGTTCTAAGAGGTCTTTACCCCATCATTTTGGTTGATGTCACACTGTGGGTCAGTATTTAAACTCTGATCATTCCTCCAATATGCCATCAGCTTGTAGCAAATTCCAACTTGGCAAAATTTAGAGTGCAATAAATATTTGTTGAATAAATGCTACATAGTAATATATTGAAGTAGTCTTCTTCCCATCAGCTGATGCTGAATTCTCATTTTTTTTCTTTTCCACAAAAAGAAAAGCACAGCTAAACCAAAGTCCCTACATTTGATTTAAGTCCAAAGTTTCCATTTATATTTTATAATTTGAAATATTTTTTAAAGGAAAACAATTATTAAGCAAATAAGTTAATCTCTCTTGATTTCACTTTCCTCATTTGTAACATGAAAGGATTAGACTGGAATCTCTAAGAAGTCTCACATTCTTTGTTAATCTAAAACATAGATTCTATGCCTCTGTGATTCATTTTTCTGATGTTTTATAGAATAAATAAATCAGGTTTCTTAGAGTAATATGTGGCCCCTTTTAGTAGTATTAGCATTTCAGGATCTTGGTAGAAATGCAAAATCTTAGACTCTATTCTAGACCTACTAAATCAGAAATGCTGAGGCTGGGGTCTTCAATCTGTTTTTAATAAGCCCTCCAGAGGATTGTGAAGTAGCTAATGTTTGAGAAAAATGTCCTAGAAATGCTTTGACTCTGTGGTAGAAGAGAATTGTTCTTTGACTACAGCATCAACTTCCGGATACTGTGTAAAACTTCTAGCTCTTCCACCTGTATCTGAAATAGTAGACTTGGGCAGTATTCGAATTGGATCAGATGTCACTTCCAGTTCCATAAATAGAATTAAAAACATTGAACCTAGAATTATGAAATTAGATGATTTATTATAAGAAAATTATGTCATACTTAAAAACTTATTGCGTCAAGTATGTCCCACACTCATTAATGAATCCACAATTTCCTGATCATGTTAAATTTAAATAATTATACATTACCTGAATTAAAGTCAATCATTCAATGTCTCTGGTTCTCATTGTTTTCATCTGTAAACAAAAGTGATCTCAATGGAAACTTTCAGCTATAAAATCCTATGATTCAGACATTCAACAGCTTAATATTAAGAGCATTAGCATATGTAGCATGATATGTAGCATACAACAGCAGACAGGACATTTGCAACATTTTCACCATGATGTGTTAGCAATCCAAACACATATCCGTTAAAAGTTCCTTAAAGATTGTTTTCATGAGAGATTATTTAAGGTAACGCAGCCAGGTATTACTTTTATGGGAAAAAAATAATAATTTTTTTGTGACCGTGCTCTTTGAACACAGCACAATTCAACCAAGCATACAAATGTTCTTGCTGTTGTTGATAAGCCTCAGTAGTTAGAACTACTTCCTAGGAGAATCTATAAATAAAAGGCGTTCTCTGTTTCCTTATTTGAAAAACCAGACTGGAAAAAGATCTTTTGACATTTTATTCCTAAGGAATTCTCTACCATGAAGATTCATCTGTTTTTCTTTATTCTGCTCTTTTGGGTCACAATTTTACCAGGTAACATAGAAATATTTATGGGCATATTTGTGCTAATGAATTTGACAAGACACCAGTTGTTTCTTGTTAAAAATATGATAAAAACAGGGGGGTTAAAGATTTTTATACTAAATGCAACATGATACTCTGTATTGGACCCTGGAAAAGGAGGGAAAAAAAGACAATAGTGGGAAAACTGATGAAATGTGAACGAAGTGTGTAGTTTAGTTAATAGTATTATACCATATAATTTCTGAGTTTTGATAAATATAACAGGTTACCATAAGATGTTACCATAAGAGAATGTTGGCCTCTATTATCTTTGCAACTCTTCTGTAAATTTAATATGATTTCAAAATGAAAAACTAAAAAAAAAAATAAGGTCAATAGATTAGTCTCATTACTTTCATCCTGAAAGAATTAGTTAAAATTTATTCTTGCTGAAAAAAAATATTCTTTAGCATAATCAACTGGTAGATGGTTCTGTTTCAGGGAATGATCTATTTACCTTTTCCTTCTTTTTAACCTATGCCAGTATACTGCTCCCAATAAGTAGGAAGACTTTCTTAATATTCTGTCCTTGGCAAATCATGTCCCTTCTTGGCCTTTCTTTAAATAGTTTTAGTCACTACTCTTCTGTCTGACTGCTACAGATCACACTAATGTTGAGTGCAATACCTTGTACATGAGCTGTATTTTTCATGAGAATTTTCCCCTCTCAAGGATGATCTCTTCACACCGGGTATATAACATATTGTCTTCTTCTGAATTGATGTGTAAGTATTAATTGCATAGAAATAGAATAAGTTTTGGAGATGGAGTGATCGTTGAGTCTACTCCCTTCTCCTTAAGAGCTTAAGGACGAGCTCAAGTCTACCCGATTTTTGATACTGGCATTGAAATCAGGTGCAAATATACTAACCCTCAGGAAAATATTCCTTTTTAGTTCCTGAATGATTTTTTTACGCCCACTAGAAGTCATAATAGAAGCCTAGGAGACTAAATTAACTTATCCTTCTTTGTGATTATTATAAAGTCCATGATAACAATCTAAAAATTTACACATAACAAACTGATAAATTATCGTTAAAGGTTGCAAGTGGATAAATTTCTAACTAGGGACCAAGTATCAATGAAGTGACAAAGTAATACAGTTATTAATGTAGATAAGAAAATAACTTCCTCTTCCTCCATTCAAAAATTGTTAGAAAATGATCTCTGGATTTTTTTCTAGATCTAGAAAGAGCCGCCCCACTAAAAAAAAGTATATATTAACATGTGATAAATCCTTTTCTTCTTTTAATTTCAACCATAGCTAACATTAATAAATCCCTGTGCCCAGTGTTTTTTATGTTTCATTAAGTTATTTTTTCCTTATAACAGCCATATCAGGTGCCCCTACTAATAACTGAAGTTATTCAAGGATTTAGCAACAAATTTAAAAGTCATGTGTCCTGCAGACTTATTTTATAAACCAGTTGGGGCAGAGAGTGATATAGATTACAACATCAGTGTTAACTTTTTGTATATTTTTTTTTCTTATATTTTCAAAATGAGGTCATTGTCCCTGTTAATGACACATGTGCAAAATTTTAAAAGAAATCCTACCATTTTAAACAACAAAAAAAATCTCTAAATAAAAGAAAGATGTCAAGATATCTATTTTCTCCGCAAAATTAAATAGGTGTGATATGGAATATAAACATTTTAGAAAATAGTAAATCAATGAGAATCTTGAATCTTGTGTTTCATCTTATAGTTAGTTCACCAACATATGCAGTTGAAATAAGTAAACTTAAATGACATTTATATAACTCTTTTAGAGTTCCTCATACGCACACATACACACACACACACACACACACACACAAAATACAAGGTATAACAATTAAGTTCGCGAACTCATCCTAGAAAAGTGCTACATACCTAATTGCTGAATATCACTACGGTCACCTTCGAAGTACTCCCCTTGGGCAGCTGTGCACCTACACAAGTGCCTACTTCAAAGAAATTTTGGAACTCTTTTTCTGGAATGGCCACCAGAGCTGTTGTCGTATTACCCTGGACGTCCTGAATGTCATCAAAATGCCTTCCTTTCAATATTTCCTTTATCTTCTGGTAAAAAAAAAAGTCACTGGGGGCCAAATCAGGTGAGTAGGGAATATGTTCCAATACAGTTATTTGTTTCCTGACTAAAAACTCCCTCACAGAGAGTGCCGTGTGAGCTGGAGCATTGTCGTGATGCAAGAGCCATGAATTGTTTGCGAAAAGTTCAGGTCATCTAACTTTTTCATGCAGCCTTTTCAGCACTTCCAAATAGTACATTTGGTTAACCATTTGTCCAGTTGTTACAAATTCATAATGAATAATCCCTCTGATACCAAAAAGGTTAGCAACAAGTTCGCACAATTAATTGTCACACCTCGTGTGTGTATGTGTGTGTTTATGTGTGTATTCAGGTGTTGAAAGTTCTAACACAAAATTGAAGTAGAAAAACTCATTCCACTAAGACTGTTACAGATGAAAAAAATGTCTAGATAAAAGTCTTTAGTTTTCTATGCAGAGAAATTTCCAGTGACGTCATTTAGCTTTCCAGTTCATTTTCTAAAGTTCATAAATACAATGAATGTTTAGAATGTGACATTGTTTCATTCTCACCTATTGTTTCACTTTATCTGCCAAATTGAAAAATGCCCTATTACCAATAATCACTTTTCTTTAAATCTGACATGTGCTTTGATTGTAGAATAGATAATATAGTTTTGTGGTGAAAGGGTAGTCATGATTTTTTCCCTGTTTCAAAGGAGGTGAATAGTAGCCAAAGGGATAAAATAGTACATGAGTAAAATTAAAAACAAATTATGAAATGAAATTATTTTTTTAATATCTTGCTCATTTCTAGCTTATATGTTAAGTATGACTTTATATTTGTTTAAAGACATTCTCTAGTATGCAATATGAATGTTGCACATGAAGTGCTTTGTGAGAGCAATGGAAAGAGAGATTACTTTCTTGAAAGTGATCCGCAGAGACTTCAGAGAGAAGATTGTATTTGAGCAATGTATCTGAGGTTAGAGGCAATATATGTTTGGTTTCTCACAGCATCACTAGAACAGTGGTTTTCAATGATAGGCAGCTTCAGTCCCAAGGAGACATTAAGCAGTGTCTGAAGACATTTTAGGTTGTCACAACTGGTATTACTGCCATAGTGGGTGGGTGGAGGCCAGGGATGTTTCTAAACATCCTTCAGTGAACAGAATAGCATCCCACAGCAAAAAAACTGTGTAACCCAAAAGGTCAATAGTGTCTACATGAGACACCCTGCTCTAGGAAATGGCATAGAGCCTAACAAGGAGCCAACAGTTGACCCTTGAACAACAAGGTTTCAAGTGTGTGGTCCACTCATACATGGATTTTTTTCAATAAATACTGTAAATGCATTCTCTCTTCCTTATGATTTTTGTAATAACAGTTTTTTTCTAGCTTATTTTATTGTAAGAATACAGTATATAATACATATAACATCCAAAATATGTGTTAGTACACGATTTATGTTATTGGTAAGGTTTCTGGTCAACAGTAACTATTAGTAGTTGAGTTTTGAAGGAGTCAAAAGTTATATGCAGATTTTCAACTTTGTGTGTGTGTGTGTGTGTGTGTGTGTGTGTGCGCGCGCGCGCGGTGGGGAGGGTTGTCGATGCCCTTATGCCCCACGTGGTTCAAAGACTCCTTTCTGAAAGCACTCCTTTCTTCAAAGGACTTCTTTCTGAAAACACGTGGGCCAACATGTAATGTGAAATATAAAATTAAATATATTTAGCTTGGAATCGTTTTTTACAGCCTATCAGACCAACATCCCACAATTTCCCCAGTATCTCCAACTATCATAAATAATAAAATTCAAGTGATTGTCAGTCTCCAAGCTACAATAGGAAACATGTAGCTTTCAGCACTGGTAATTTTAGAAATCCTATAGTGGCCAACAATGGCCACACCTTCTAGACATTCTAATTTTTTTGTTTTAATCAATGCTATCTCTCATCAGACATGTGTCTAAGTTAGATCATTTCTTCAGGGAAGTGAATCCCAAAATATCCAGGGGAGTTGGAAGAATTCTGACAAATTGCCTAACATTGCCTCTCTCTCAACATATTAGAATAGTAAAATCAAGCTGCAGTAGAAATCTTGAAGAAGAACTCATAAAGCACAACATTGAGTCTAAATAATGTTTGTGAAAGCAGTAAAAGGGGAACCCAGATGCAATTAGGTGATTGTGGTGACTGAGCCTGACAGAAAATAAATTATGAATACCCTTTTCCTCTTGACTTTGGGGACTATTCTTGATTTATTACCTAGTGATTTGTAAATCAGCAAGCTGGCACATCTCACTTAGGTCTTAGAAACTTTCTCATTTCTAGGATTGACCTTACACCAGGGGCAGTACATTTACTTAAACTTTCCTCAGTAAGATTTTCATAGCCATTAATCGGGGGTAGGGGTTTCTTTTGTCCTACTCTATGATCTTTTGCTTCCTGAACTTTCTCCATTTAAAATATGGGTGTGTCATAGCTAGATTGTTAATTTCAGTCACTCTTTCCTTTTTACAGCCAAAAAGAGATATCCCCAATATGGTAGCTTGGATATGAGGAGAGATTGCAGAAAGAGAAATGGTCGATGCAGACTTGAGTGCCATGAAAGTGCCATTAGGATTGCTTACTGCACGAGACCTGCAACTGTTTGCTGCTTGGAGAAGTAAAGAACACAGAAGAAAAGAAAGAGGCACATGGTCCAAGAAGAGAGGACCAGTGATACTAAGTTTTCTCAGCACACCCATCAAGGCCTGTGTATATCTGTAATACACAAAGAATTAAATAAAATTTAATACTGAACCATTCAGAAGTGGTTCTGTATCACACGTGTATCTGGTGCCTGTACATTGCGTTTTCTCTTGATCTCTTGGTACCAGAGTAAGCAGAATTTGTTTTATGGAAGTTCTTCAACAACAATTCAAAGTTCTATGTGCCTTGTGTGAGTTGACATAGTTGTGTTGTGAGAAACCCTAGGTCAAAGAAATAAGAGGACCACATTTCTGAGCTACAAGCCTATAATAGAAATGTGCTGTTATTTTATTATTAAATGCTGTCCTACAGATAATCCCAGAAAAAAATATAAATCCACTGGGCTTGTGAGACTAGACGTTGAGAGTATATGTCCCTTGCATGAGAGAGACAGAGCTGAAGTGAGAGGATGACCAGAACATAAGAACAGAAGAGCAGAGGAAAATCATAACAAAGTCCAATTTCTATTCTGATCTATAATTTAGTGGAGAAAAAAATATGTATCAGGAAAGAGAAAAGGGAATAAGAAAGGAAGAAAAGAATTTCATTAAGGAAAAGAGGCTATACATAATTAAATATTTTAAGGAAGGAAGTCAGAAACTAAGAATAATAGCTGAATTCAGCTTCTCAGTTCTGGGAAATGACTGTCTGAGGAGGCAGACGGCAAAAGAAAGAAGGAGTTATCTTCACTCGGCAGTTGCACTCTGCCCGAGTTCCTCTTACTACTTCCTGTGAAGGTCCACAGTATTTTTCTCAACCATACCTCTGTATCATATAATTTCTATTCAAAAATGCAAAATCTACTTCTTTTATTAGTTTAGGAATACAATTTAGTGATTTGTATTAATTCAGAGTTTTTAAAATCATCAATACCACAACATAGTAATAAAAACAGCTACTAACTTCCCTTACTCCCAAAATGAAATTGAATAATTTTTTGGTTATTTAACTAAAGAAAAATGGAATGTATTGTGTGGATACGTTTGGATCAGACATGAACTCAGAAGGAGATGAGAAGTCAAAGAATTTCCAGACCCCAGCTACTCTCTCGGTATTTTCATTGTGGCATCTCATTTCATTTTCTAAATGTAGATATGAGATCTAAGGATGTTTGTTTATACTAACCATTATCTGTTACAGGGATATGCATGAGGAAGGATTTTTTTTTCTATTTTGATAAAGTTTCTAGATAAATTTTCATCACAAGAGACTGTTTAATTTTTAGGGTTTTGTTTTAATAAATGTGAGTTCCCATTATGAAACAATTATTTGCTAAACATACATTGAAGCCTTATTACATGCATGATCTTTCACATATTTTAATCCTTTCACTGTGTTGATTTGATTTTTTTCCAATGTGTCAAAAATCCACAAAAGAATAGAAAGTTGATATTTTGACTATTGTATGCATTTAATAATAGCATTCTGAGCTGCTTTGACATTATTTTTATTTTAAATCTTTGTTATATAGTAATAAATTTACCATTATATTGAATTTTAGCAAAAAATATTCAAACCATACTAAGTGGTATCAATTAAAGTATAGATAAATTAGAATCTAATGGCATTGATGACATAAAAATTTTATTACAAAACATTACACGATATGGCATACAAAACATCTTTGTTGTTGATAGTGCAAGTCACAGGAGAAGATATTTAAAAATCTTCTAAATGGAGAAAAATCTCGTAAATGGAAATATTCATTTGGAGATAGCTGAACATCGCAGCAAAGGAGTCAATAACAGAATGTAGACTTTGACTACTTAATGTACTCCCTTGTAGTATAAATATCTTCAAAAGTATTTTACAATATTCATTTAAATAGGGTTTCTCAACCTCTGCACTATTGATGTTTTGGTCCAAACAATTCTTTGTTGTGGGAGCTACCTTCTGCATTGTATCATTATATCACTATATTATTAGCTCATAGCATGAGATTATATCATTAGTTGCAGGATGTTTCTCAGTATCCCTAATTTTTACTCACCAAATTCCAATAGCACTCCTCCACTAATTGTGACAATCAAAACTATCTACCTCCATGGCCAATCCTCTTCGAGGGGCCTGGTTTGGAACCCCTGATTTATAATTAGGAACTTATTCTCACAGAAATTTAAAAATGAAAATGGAAACGTCAAATAAAATCAGTAATATTTTCAGGTAGTCAATACATTTTCTGAGTCTTGTGAGAACAAATTTCTATTTGAAATGTTCACACGGCATAGCTGTGGTTCTAAGGTGATATATTATTTGCAAATAACTAAGAAGTTATAGAACCAATTTTGCAAAGCATGCTTTTTGTTTCTGGATCATATAGTTCTATAGATTTCATGATTCAAAAAAATTCTACTCTTTGAAATAATGAGAAAGTAAAAAGAACATTAGTATATTTTAAATGTTAGCAATGATCATTATAAATCTATACTTCTTTTTTCTGAATTAAACGTATCTTAAGAGTCAACAAGTCTTTGGTGGGTTGACAAAATATTAGGGTCTCAGGAATGTTGATTAGCTTAAAAAGTACCCACCCAACAAAGGTTTTTTTTTAAAAAAGTGAAATGAAATCATGCATCACCTTCTTCCCTACTTTAAATTATATCAAGTATGGCATGAAATAACTTTAGATTTTGCCAAAATTCACCAGTGGCCAGGGATTCTGTCATCATGAATTAGCTTTCCATTCTCAAAGCAGTTACATATATTCACATGTCAAAACCTGCTTGACAATTTCTTGCACTTTAAGCTTAACTTAGTTCTCTTTCCTACTAACTTTATTAATGATAAAGTAAGTGCACTTGAAATCTTCTCTGCATTCTACACATTTGAAGTTTCTGTCCAGTTCTCAACCTAATTAATGCTCAGAGAATATTAGGCACTCAAATAAACACCTGACATGTGGAATTGAAATGAAACCATTTTGAATTTCAATTGGATTTGTAGACAGGCAATTAGGTTCTATGAGTTAACATTACATAATTTTAATCTAAATTCAGTTTAATTCATTATCTACGTTTTAGTGAAATTATTTTTCTTTATGTTCCTGGCACATAAAATTTAATATTCCAAATATATTTGGAATAGCTATGTTTATTATATTCTGTCATGTAGATAAGTGGAGTGACTTATCCAAGGTAAGTAAGTGCTATGATGAAATTTGGAGAAAAAAATAATCCTGACTTCATAGTCTCTTTTTTTATTATTATTTAAAGACATTAGTTACAGTATAATTGAATCATTAAGAAAAATAAAATCGTCAAATAACAAAAAATATTTGCTTCCATTTACTGTAGTTTAATGTGTTAACACAAAGTTGTGAGTTTGGAATCTCAGAACACCCTTCTTTGCATGTCCTAGAAGATTCACAACTAACTAAAAGACTAGCGTGTGGCTCCCCTTTTTACTAAATACTTAATGTACACAAAACTGTTTCTATGTGTATATCTAAAGTGGTTTTGTTACCTCAGTAAATTACTCTATCATTAAGTATTTTCACAACTACTATGTTATAATTATTGGGCTATACTGGGTAGGACAGAACAAAGAATCAGAAGAAATCATAACTGTCATATAGGGGTTTACATTTTGGCTGCAAGAATAAAAGTATCATAACTCATGTTTAAGAAAAATACATATAATTAGGTACTAAATTATACATATTGCTCATTCAGAAGTTGTAGACTGGCAAAAGGGACCTATCCGTTTGCTCTAGTATAATAAAGGAATATTGCCATTAAGAGGAGTGAGATCTGGAATGATGAAGAAAGCATTGAACAAATGATTCTGTGTAAAGATAATAACAGTAGATCTAAAAAAAACTGAGAAAACATGAAAATGAAAATTATATGTATTTACATATCTATAAACATTGTCTTAATGAAAACATGGGCGAGTAAATCTGATCTTAATAAAGTAACGAAAAAATTAGGCTGGCAAACGCCCCCAGGAGTCAGCTGAAGTTTAGTCCTGATATGAGATGTTAATATGACAAACCTATTTTGTGTAAATAAAATGTTTATGGCTTGGTCACTTTCTAAAACAACTGATAAATTGTGTTTTAAAACAATCTGATATCCTAGAATCTCCATTTCTCATACATGATCTCATGTCTAGGACAGATTTTTTTCCTCCACTTACTAAGAAGATCCTCAAATGAAAACGTGGATTGACGACTTTTTCTTTATCGATTGCAGCCAGAAGTAACTTTGAACCAAAGTATAGATTTGAGAGATGTCAAAAAGTGAAAGGAATATGTAAAACATTTTGTGATGATGATGAGTATGATTACGGATACTGCATTAAATGGAGAAGTCAGTGTTGCATATAAACTCTGGATAACAGAAGTACTACTGAACATCAAAGTATGGAACAGAGATGCATCTTACTGACGCAAGAGTAGGTAAAAAAAGAATGTTTTTAATGTTTAATGGAAATATGCACTTTTAAGTGCCAAATACCAGTGTTTATGTAAATAAAAATGATTTGCAGTCTATTGTGTCTATTCATTGACTTCTCAATTTCTTTGTATTTCAGATGGATGAACATATTAATTAAGCACAGGAACAGACTTTAATTATGCTTATAATCTCATTATGACCATTTAGACACCCAGAGATTCATGTTACTTATCTGAGTTGCTCTGCTTCTTCTCTAAATGTATGTATGTGACAGTATTGCCAGCTTTAATATGATAATCAGGACTATCTTCATATATCCTTTTGTGCCGCATCAACATTTCTATATATGTACCCTTAATTTTTTTCTTAAAAGAGAATGCATGTTTTCTCCCTTACAAAGGTGAAGACTTCCAATTTTGGTTTGCCTGATGATTTTCTATATTCTTTTAACCAATTCCTGTGAGACGACAATTTGAAATGACACTGTTTAATAGTTCTCTCAGTAGGGCAATTAAAAGCACTTCATGGCACAGTAAAGGGGGAAATGACAAAGTCTAAGAGAGACTTTTTTTATCCATGCAATTCTTTATTCAAATAAAATCCCATAAGGAAGCTCAAGAATAGGTGAGGTGATCTTGTCCCAGCAATTCAGGACTTGCACAAACATTATGATTATTTATTAAATTTTTTTTGTTAAAATTCTCTGGAAAATTGTTTTCTCTCTTCTATTTAAGTCTATATATAACATCCTTAATTTTGCATCTTGCTTGGCAAGGCCTGACATATTTGCCCTTCACAGAAAACATTTGCTGACCATTACATAAAAAGAATCAGTAAAGTTTCCAAGAGCAAAATGTGGTTCCTGAAGCATCAGTCTTCGCACCACCTGAGAACTTGTTAGACATGGAAATTCTTGGGGTTTGGACTTGCTCAACCAAGAACTCATTGAGGTGGGGCCCAACGATCTGTACCTAATCTGTCCTCCAGTTGATCATAATGCCCAGAAAAATGTGCTAAATGTAGCCTAAAAATGTTCTTACTATTGAATTTTGAAGCTCTTACTATTTGAATACAGCTCTTACTATTTAAATATTGAAAATCATGGTCCTTTAATTTTTTAGTGAACTTGGACCAGACTTTTCGAGATCCCTTGACATTACTGATAAAACATACTCAAGTAGAAGTAAAAAGATGCCAAAAAATCTAGTTCTGTCTTTGGAGAAGATATGGGCAAAAGAAAAGCGTAAAAAGAATCTTTCAGATATAGTAATTAGAATTCAGTCTTGCATATTGGTTTGTCAATAGTTGTTGTTTGATCTAAATTAAGAAAAAATAAACTCAGTCAGTGTTTGTATTTTTTCTACTTCCTCAATTGTTCTTCTGTCTCATCTTGTAGTGCTTTAGAAGACGCACATTTCTGAATAAAAGCCCATTTTAATCTCACGTGGAGAAGTATATGAAGTGAAGCTGGCTATAAAACTGTTTTAAATTTTCTTTATGTGGAAATTTCCATATAAATAACGTTCTGCCTCCCTTTCCCTCACCCCAAACCTTTGCCCTTCTCCAGTCACTGTCCCTCTTCTTTCTCATAGGAGTTTTAAGATTCAAAATATTTAGAAGGAGTAAAAAGACATGTGCTAATAACCAATTTTCTTTAACTCTTACACATACTTTGGACACAGAATGTGTTGTATTGAAATGGCAGTTCTGATTTTCTTGCTGATTCCAAGAATGGTATAATGGTCAACTGAAGAAATATATCAGTACAGCCTTAAAGTTTTCCTCAGTTTTAACTAACCTGCAGACAGATTTCTTCCTGACTATATGCCCCTGACTTCACTTTTCTTATTGAATTTCTGTAGCAAATTTGCAATTGTAATTTTTTTCTCTGTATCTTTGAAATATATGTAAATTTTCTCCCACCTTCTGGTCAATTTTACAACACAAGAAACGTTCTTTCTCAAAAACCTGAGAATCATCCCTTTGAATTGTACATTATTTCAAAGGACATAGCACGCTTATATCTCAGTCTTTGGGGCAGGCTAAGAGCATAACTTCAATGGGTGCCAATTATCAAACACCATGGACTAATCACGGAAAAATGCATTTGCAAACTCAGGGATAACTCAGTGCTCAAGGTAGGCCACGATCACCCTCCTACCTCTATTATCCTCCAGTGCTTTCTCACTTGCGTACACCAAAGCTTAAAAACCCTCCACCTTCGGTTTCATTAGACTTGAGTTCAGCCTTTCCCCACTATTGCAGTAGTCTTGAATAAAGTCTTCTTTGACTGTTTAATTTTGTCTAGTGCAATTTTTATTTTGACAACATTGAGAATGACAAAAATTGAGATTGTGGGCTTGAAAGGTTTGTTTAGGAAATATCCTCTCCAATATGGTTCTGATATCAATCAGCACCAAAGAGATATTGTTTGAAGAAAAATTCCCTTGATGAGAGAATGCAAAAAATGCCATGTGAGTTATACATATAAATGTGAGAAGGGAATAGAGATTATGATAATATTTCTTAAAATGGCCAAGGAAGACTTCAGGTAGAAAATGATATTTGAGTCCAGGAACCATTATGTGTGTTTAGATTATCAAATATCCATAGGACCTAGTACAGAGATTGACAAAGACACTTGATGCATTTTTATTGAATAAGTGAATGGATAGGATAGGTGGATGCATACATAAAGAGCCTACCTTGAGGAATACGTACTCATATTTAAGAACATCACTTGGAAAATAAGAGGACAGGGAGTTTTCAAAGAGTTATAATTGAAATGTGGTTAGAATTAAAAAAGACATTTTTAGGAAGAGTAGTCACAGACAGTGCTAAATGATATAGGATATCTTGGAAGATGTGGTGTTTTGGATAAAGTGAACATATAGTTGTATAAATTATTGTAAAAATCTGCTTACACAGGATTAAAATTCAATGTGAGAGCATAAATGCTAACATTCAGAGAGAAAAAAAAAAATCTAATCCTTTGCCACCATCCTCTGATTGAATTCTGTATTTGTCTTTGCCAGGCTAGTTGTCCTCTATCCCTGAGATGTATTAGCAAAAGGCTCCTGAAAAATGCTAGTAGCAAAGGTTCTTTTGATCGTTTTGCATTTCTTTAAACTCTTTATCATATTGCTGAAGCTATTGAGCTTCTTTTACTTAACTTCCATTAATTATTAGCTTATTAGATTCTTGATATTTATGCTTTTTTTTTTTAACGTCTTAGTGGCAGTAACTTCTTTTTGTTTAGACTGGAAATTTAAGTTTTCATATGTTTTTAAAAAATTTTAACATCTTTATTAAGATATAATTAACATCAAATAAAATGTCCATGTTTAATGATAAAATTTAATGTTATTGTTTATTATGTACCCATGAAACCATCACCCAAATCAAGGTAGTGAACACATCAATCACTCTTTAAAAGTTTCTTCATACCGCTCTGCCTTCCATCCCTTCTTGTCTTGCACCCCTACTCCTTCTTTCTTCATCTCCCCAGGTAACCAATGATTTGCTTGTTTTTGTTTCTATATATTAGGTTCCATAGAGTGAGTACTTTAAAAATCTGATTTATTTCACTCAACATAATTGTTTTGAGGTTCATGTATTCTTTTATGTCTATCAATATTTTATTTTTTCTATTGCTGATGAGTTTCAATTGCATGAATATATCACAATTTATTTTTCCATTCATCTCTGGATGAACATCTGGGTTATTTCCAGATATTGGCTATTGCAAATAAATGTACCGTGAACATTCCTGTAAAGTCCTTATGTTTACATATGTTTGCCTTTATTTATTTTGGGTAAATAACTATGAATAGAATGCCTGAGTCATATGGTAGTTGTATGTTTAACTTTTAAAAGAAACTACCAACTTGTCTCCAAACTGTTTTTAAGGTTTTATATAGTCACTGTTAGGCAAGAGAGTTACAATTCCTCCACATAACATACTTGCCAGGAGGATCTTTTTGGAATTTTAATTGGGATTGCATTAAATCTATAAATCAATTTGGGAAGAATTGATATCATAAAACCGTTAAACCCTCTAGTCTCCGGACTTTCCATTTATTTAGGTCTTTTAAAATTTCTCCCAGCAATATTATGTACTTTTCAATATATAAATCTCAACACATAATTTGCCACGGCCCGCGCAGCCAGGAGGCCTTGGCCTGACAGGGAAGGGTGAAGAGATTGAGAAAAGACAGAGACAGGAAAGCTGGGATTGGGAGGTCCACCATCCACGGATAGCGGAGCAATGGCACAATCTTTATTTCACACACAGTTTTTATACAGTCTTAGAATAGTTATCTCCACAAACAAGTATCAGCAGAACAAGCAGGTATTATTAGAACATTTTGTTTTGTGTATTGGCCAGTTTGTACGTCTGTGACTGCATTGGTGTTATCTTGTACTTTCTGGGAAGATTGCTGAGGCGAGGCTTCCCATGGGAGTGACCTTGCAGCTGCAAGGCTCTTGTCAGCTCACAGCCCGCTCCCCACAATAATTTACCAGATTTATCTCTATTTCATATTTCTGATGCTATTCAATGATGTTTTCTTTTAAAATTTTTGTTTCTGATCATTTCTATCATGTACAAATACAATTGTGGTTTTTTGCATTTTAATCTTGAATCCTACAAACTTGCCAAACTCAATTATTTGTTTTAGTAACATTCTCGTATATACCATTAAATTCCCTAAATATTTTATCATATAATCTTCAAATAAAGACAGTCGTACTTCTTTCCCAATCAGGATGTCTTTTTCTTACCTTATTGTACTGACTAGAAGCCTTCAGTACAATGTTGAATAGAAGTGATGAAAGCAGACATGTTTGCCTGGTTCCTCATCTTAGGGAGAAAACATTCCGGCTTTCACCACTGGGTATAATGTTAACTATTGTTTTATTATAGATGACATTGTCAAGCTGAGTAAATACTTTATTTGTAATTTTCTGAGTGATTTGATGAGGAATGGCTTTGGATTTTTTTTTAATTTATCTTATATAATTTTTATTCATTTAATATGGTGAATTAGATTGATTGATTTACAAATGATAAACCAATCTACATTTCTGATAAACCTCATTTAGTCATAATGTATTATTTTTTATATACATTATATATTTGTTATATTCTTGAAGAGTTTATGTTAAATTTATATTTTTCTTCATTGAATGTTTGGTAGAATATTTTAGTGACATTATCTGGGAATGAAGTTGAGTTTATGAGGAGGGTTTAAAATACAAAATTTAAAAGTTTACCTAGAAATGCTAATTTTGTATATATTCTGTGCATAAAGAAAATGGAAGTGGAAAAAATGGAAGATTCTCTTCTAGCTGCAAAAAAATGTTTAAAATATCATATATCACTCAACACATAATTTTCTGCCTTAGTTTGGGTTTAATTAATGAAATTCAAATTTCAATGGGAGTTTCTGTTCTGTTAAAGGCCATCTGAGCCTACATTGTTTAATACAGCCTGCCAATTTCATAACTATAATAAGAAATTATATTCTTGGGCATATTAATCATACGTATTGGCCTGACAAGTGTATATTTTCCCTGTAGGCAATTTACATGGGAAGCCAAGTTATAAGAATTTTCCTTCTGAGCAAAGAATAAGAACAGTTGGAAATAGAGGAGGGGTTTGAATGTTAAGTAGCATCAAAATGAGGGCCTGATTCTTTCATATGCAAAAAAATTTACTGCTAGCAGGTAGTAGCAATATTCACATCAACATACACATATTTTTTAGGCAGCTCTTTCCCCAGAGAAGTTATTTGACAGGCATGATTTGTTTTTGTCTCATGTGGCTTTGCTTCTTGTACACTTTCACCTCCAAGTATATATGTTTGATTAACTCTGTCTTGCTTTAGATATATTGCTATAGAGAGATAGTAGGCAAGGTGTTTGGGATATAGGTCTTAATGTTACACTGTCTGGAGTCAGATAATCTAGAAGTGTTGAGTCTTTTTTTTGCTAGTTGTATAACCTTGAGCAGTTACTTAACTTGTCTAAGTTTTGGTTCCCTTATGTATAAAATGGAAGTAGCAACAGCTAGCTTTCCAGTTTGTAGCACAGTGCCTGGTGTGTGTGTGTGTGTGTGTGTGTGTGTGTGTGTGTATCAATGTAACCAGCAAGACTTACGTTAAATCAGATTTTAATCACCTACTTTTTATTGGACATAACTTGTGTTTCCACAATGTGACAGCATAACTTTTTATGACTTACAATGTACAATCTATATACTATATATTTTGGAAGGGGAGTGTTCAACAATGAGTGTTGAACATAGGAATTGGAAATTTATATCAAATCAAGTTGGGGATGATATGATGTTACATGTGCAGTGAGGATATAAGGGAACTTTGTTAGACAGAGGGTAATGGACCAGGTGAACTGGCAAAAGAGACCAACCAGAGAAAGAAAACAAGTGAGGTGAGTTACTGTCCACCATTCCATCTGCTTCTTCTCAAAATCAGCTTTTGTTTTAATTTGATGTTTTTTAGCCTTAGAATAAATTCTTAGTTTTTCTTGAGTTATATTGAGTGATTTACTTTTTGTTGAATATCATAGTTTAGACCAGAATTGAGAAAACCTTTGATGACATTTCTCAGTGTTTATGTGTGTAGGTGTATATGTGTGTCTCTTGGCACACAGCATATACATATCAGATGTCACATTCAGTTGCTTCATACAGTAATCAGATTAGTCAACAGTAGATACATACTCAAAGCTGAAAGACACCAGTTCACTGGTCAAGTCACATAATCATTCAAAGCTTAGATGCAAATTATTGAGATGATGACATTCAGTTATTAAAAAATAAACAGACTCAGGAGAAAATATTGATTACTATTGCTTTGACTTCTGGTTAATGTATTAGATGATAAGGAAATTCCAAATTTATACCCCTTTTCTTATCTCTTTCAGGACTATTTCACGCGTATGTCCTGGTTTTTAAATAGATTTCCATATTTATATTTGAGATTTCATATCATTGTGCAAAATCACACTTCAAAAACAAAACAAAAATCACAGAGATGTCTGGTTCTGGTAATGTAGCAGAGAGAGACATAATTCAGATCCCATATTGCTATGAATAGCCAGAAGTTTTAGATAAAATACAATTTTAAAATAGGTAATTATCTAGTTATGTTTATTGTATTGGGATAGCTTTACATACTAGACAAAAGTAGAAAGTAGAGTGTTACAAGGCAAGAGGTGAGACAGTCAAGCATGAGGCAGAGGTAGGAAAAGTACAACCCAACCCAGCAAAAGTCTTGAGGTGTTACACGTGAGAGACATAGTCATAGCTGTGAGAGACATAGTCATAGCTCTATGCAAGGGAGACAATTAGGAAAAACACTATTTATAATAGTGACATGAAACTTTTTAGCTGTCATACTAGGGATGTGTAGGAAATTAAGAGTGCATGGATATTCCATTTGGGAATTTTGAAAAATGAGTCGTTAAATTGGTCAGGAAAGAGGAACCCAGACTTCATTTGGAGCAGCAATAATAGCAATAGAAGTGTGGGGAACAAGTGACACCATCACCCCAGGAGAAGATGAGAAGTGTAAAATCACTGAAACATTAATGGAAAGCGGAGCCATGAACAAACAGCAGAGTCATAAGGAAACTTGCAGGTTGTAAAGATTGATTGGCCACTTCAAAGGAGAGCATATTGGCCACCAGGCAGAACACAGAAGCCACAGAAGGACCCTGCAGGGGACAGAAGGGACCTGTGGGCTGCGAGTTTGAAAGTAGATGTCTGTAGCTCAGAGACAAATTGTTCAATAACTTTCACCCACATGGCTTTACTATATTTCCACAGTTAACTGTAGAAGCAGTGGAGGTTGTTCAACAACTAGGGAAATCACATTTTTTAAATGAAAACTGGAGATTCAGAGATCAAAAACTTGAAACCACTGCCCAATAGACTGCCAGGGAGTCGTTAGCAAACTAAACATCCCTGAAAACTACTAAGCCTTGGATGACAACATGAAGGGTCTCTTTCATTTTTTAGAGATGTGTTGATGGAGTGTTTCTCCATCAATAAGCCACAGCTTCAGTTATCTTCTAAAATTCAGGAAACTAAACTGAGTAACATAGGTGAAATAAATACGGATAGGTCATTCATCCCCAAGTCGAGAGGAATTCATATATATAATCTCATTGTTTCTTGCTTTAAAAAACCTTACCAACCATGGGTATTGTTATTTCTAAAGTTTTCATTCTTTTTGGCACACATTTCTGCAAGTAACGCATTTATTGGAATTTCTCCTTGAAAGCTATAGAAGTGCATTCTTGAAGTTCTGTCCGGATTATTAGGCATAATCCAAGCAAATACAGAGCTAGTAAAGTAGTAAAAATAAAGAATCCAGGATTAATTCAGCAGGACATGGCTAAACTTATGATGAAGGACACTAAAATTGAAAGAGTTTGGAAGCCATGGCTGCTAGCCCTGTGATTATGGGCAAAACAGTAATCTTTTATCTTTTTATGCCTTTAACTCTAACTAAAATATAAACCTAAATTTACCTCACTGCTTTATTTTTACTGGTAACATCTCTTCCTTAATACACATTTTTAAGTGTTTTTCTTTGCATCTTATAAGGATAAAACGCTGAAGATATCTGTATCATTCCTTAATTGATTCTTTTTATTGCCCCGTCTATACTGCTACTTATTTCACTGACTAGAAGAGAGATTAATTGGAGAATTTCATTTTCCTTTCAGTTTTCAACTGTAACCAATACCCATGTTTATATTCCATCCCTTTATACCGACTTCCACCATAACAGAAACATGTATTGAAGATGAGTCGAAAAATAATTGTGATTGCAAAAATGCACCTATAATCTATTGTTATCACCACACTCTTGTCAGATCTCCTTCTTTCTCTCTCAACCATCTCTCATGACATGGTTGAGAGGACCCATAGAACAACTCTGCTGGCTTAGATGATGTACTCTAGATCCCCAATACAGTGAGCTCCACATACCAGAGCATTTATACCACAAGAGAGCTTGTAACAAATGGGGCATTTTTGCCCTGTCCTACATCCAATAAGTAAGAATCTACATTTTAATAAAAACCACGGTGATTCATATGTACATTACAGTTCAAAAAACACTGTTTTAGCAACACATCCATCTCCTAATTGATGTATATCTGTTTTCCTGCCCTCTTCCTTTCTTTCTTCTTCCCTTCTTCTTTCTCAAGCATTTATTCTCATCTCTCAACTAACCTGAAATCTCCCCTGTTGAGTTTCTGTTTCATTTTTCTGTGCATTCGATGATAACATTATTGGGGGATGTTGAATGTTCTCTACAGTGTACCTCTATTATGAGATAAAAGAAAAACCCTCTGCTCTAAACTCCCACATGGCTCAGTATGTCATATTATCAGATTGTTCCTTAAGAAAGCACAGAGAGTCCAACCTGAGACTGACCTGAAGAGGGGAGGAGAGGACTGATACATATCAATGATCAATGATCCGACAATGGGTCAGAATTCAGTGACAAGCTCTCCTCATCTGCGGTCAGAACTGAGAGGTAGGAGTTTAGGCAGGTTCAAAGTGAAGAGAACTGAGTAAAACCAGGGGGAGAGTAAAAAGTGAGGAGAACAAAATTGGCAGCTCAGCGAGACACCTTATCTAAGCCTCCATCTCTTTCCTCATAGACCAGAAGTTTCTGAAATTACCTCCTTCCTTGATTCTGCGCCTACTCTCTTCCAAATAGTTCTACCAGGAGCAAGAGTGAATTCATTAACTCTCAAATGGCTTTTATCAAGTAGGTAATAAAATCCATCACCTCATCATAGCCTGAAAAGCCTGATGAGATGGAATCCTTGCTACACCCTGACCTCCCCCCACCACTAAGTGTCAGATCACTGCTCGGCTTCTTGTTCCTCACACACATTGTTCTCTCAGGAATATTTAACTATGTCTTTCTGCACGAGACACCCTTTGTTGGCCACCCTCATCTCAGCATGGTAGAATTCATCCTTGATCACTTATCACAATGCCTTTCTTGATAGTCTCTCTCTTTCCTAACATTCTATGACATTTTATGAAGAGTAATTCGTATCTGAAAATTAAGCTCCAAGCATGACTGTGACTGTGTTATCTTGCCTACTGCTGTATTCTAGAGTCTTGAATGTGACAACACATAGTAAGAGCTAAATAATTTTTAAAGTTATTAATGAGTACATTCATTAAGTTCATGCATTATCTCATTTAATATGCAGTACAGCCCAGTAAGTTTCATATTAAAAGCACCATCTTATAGATAAGGAAACTGAATCTCATAAAGATCACTTAGATAGTAAAAGCATGCTTAAAGTTCAACTCCACTGTTTTTCTAATGTCAGCATAGGCTTATTCTGTATCCTAAAATCAGTCAGTCTAATCAAGGGGTATCAGATGGAGGTGATTTGTCAAAAGTATGGATGATGAGAAGTTGAGAACTGTGTTAAATGGACTTTGGAATTACTTTATAAATCTGTTTCTTCATTTCTGAAAGTCTGTGGTCCAGTTTCAAAGGGATGTGGGCATGCAATTGACAGCTCTCTATATTCTTTAGTTTGATTTTACCTCCGAAAATAAATTCTTACCTGTGTGACCTTATCTTAGAAGCTATTTTTCTCAGACGTGCTATGGATTGTGGTAATTTTTAACAAAATACGGACTTTGAAGTAGGGCCTTTGTACCATGGAGAAGTGAAGAAAAATCGGGCTTCACTTGTGAACATCATTGAAGGACATATTTCTATCAAGAGTATGGAAAATACACATATAGATAAATATTCTCAGATTTTGTTAATTTAATTTTTCTGTGTTTTATTCTTACTTTTTACTTTTGCCTTCTTTTCCATCTCTAAGTACATTTCTGTCAACATATATGCATACATATTCACACACAAATATATATATATGTATTTATACACATACGTTTTATAATATATTATATCATACCGTATCACATTAAAATGTATTTTTTTTTCCATAGGTGGTCTTCTGACTCATGAAGCATGTGGAATTTCAAAGAGTGTGATTCCCTGGTAGAACGGTGGCTTATGTATCATTACGCATAGTAAAATGTAGAGGGGAGGAAACTGAAGGGAAGAAGCCTCAATTTGGGTTGGGGCAAGTACTCACCTTGCATCATTTAATCTTCACATCATCTGTACAAGATGACTAATTTTATTCCCAATACCTCTAGGAAAGCTGAGACTAGCATGGAAACACATTTTCCCAAGGTCCACATGGCCAGAAAGGAGTCAAGTGGCATTCACACACTCAGGTCAGTCTGTCCACAATATTACACTGCCTGAAAAGAGGGCTTAGATATATACCCTTCCAGGAGTATTCTTGTTCTCTGCAACTATGAGTTTGCTTCTGTTTCTTTTGTTCATTGTTTTGTTTTTTTAGATTCCACATATAAGTGAATTGTATGGTATCTGTCTTTCTCTGACTGACTTATTTCACTTAGCATAATACCCTCATGGAATACTACTCAGCCATGAAAAAGAATGAAATCATAACCATTTGCGACAAATGTGTGTGGACCTAGCGGGTATTATGATAAGGGAGATAACAAGTCTTTATCTAATTGTGAAACTGTGAAAATTCCTGCCCTCATGGAGTTCATACATTTAGTAAGATGTGGCGGTCAATAATAACAATAGCAGTAATAGCGATAATAATTATACCAAACTATCTGAATAAATAATAAAATAAGCCAATAATGAACCAAGCTAATTTCAAATAAAGGCAAATGAAAAACACCAAAAAAAATTATTTTAATAAAGCAAGGTTACCCTAATAAGAATAGTAAAAACAAAGAAAAATCAGAACAAAAAACCTTCAAAATCATCTCTGGTAAGATGACAAATGAATGGTAGGGACTAGAACAACACTAAAAAAAATAAGCTATGATTCTGGGTAAAGACTAAAGGACCTCAACTTGAAAGAAGTAGTGTGATTGAAATGCTTGATAATGAGGCCTAAATATAATCTCTCTCTCTCTCTCTCTCTCTCTCTCTCTCTCTCTCTCTCTCAGAAACACACACACACACACACACACACACACACACACACACACAACACAAACACACACAGCCAAAATCCTTCTGAAGAATGAGAAGTTTAAAGTTGGATGAACTTGAAGTAATTTCTATTCAGTGAAGATATGAGTTTTCATCTGAGTAAAATTTTAATTGACACACAAAAGGGGATCATATGCAAAACATGTTTAATGACTACTGAATTAATAATCTATAACTTAGTATTCACTCAGAAGTAAGAGGAGGAAGCAAATAATAACAAGTATCACAGTAGAAAATCAATACTCTTTTGAAAATTAAAAGGTAATACTTTGATCATCACATTAATTTACTTGGACTGATATGGCTCACTGATACATAATACTGAAAGGTAATAAATGTATTCTGATAGTTACAGAATGCCATCTTTCTACAAACCACCAATTTAAGTGATGGTCTAGCAAACAAAGATATTAGGAGATGGTTCAGTAACAAGAATATAGTATATTTTCATTAAATAAGTATTGCTTAAGCATCTACTAAACAAGGGTAAAATCTAAGATTTACATCGTTGCCTTTAACACCCATTTATGGCTCGATATAGGACAAGAGCAACTAGTTGCGCCAAAGTTCTGCATAGAAATTGTTTCTGACTTACCCTCATTGTGAATACACAATATGCAACAGTCTCCTCTATACCTTAGAATGTCAAGGAAGATTCTAGCTGGATTAGAAAAGATACAATTAGAAAAGATTAGGAAAGATTAGGAAAGGTTCCATGTCACACATTGCTTCTGGTATATGGCAATTTCTGTCAAATAAAAACATTATGGCATGTACTCATCCACCTTATTCACAGGATTTGGCACCATGTGACTTCTGGCTTTTCCTCAAAGTCAAAATGACCATGAAAGGTAAACGTTTTGAATCTATTCAGGACCTTGAGGAATCTATTCAGGACATTGAGGCAACCACGACAGTGCAACTAAAGACACTCACGAAAGAGGACTTCCAGAACTGCTTCAGAAAGTGGCAAGAATGATGGCATACATGTGTTAGAAGCGAGGGGAGTATTTTGAGGGAGGTTAATGGCAATGTGTCTTTTAGTGTAATATTTCTTTTTTTAATTTAAACATTCACCATAGGTTTTGATCACGCTTCATGCATAAAATAATGCCTTGTGCATTGTAACTATGTAAAAGGTATTTTTAAAGTGCAGAGAATCAGGCATGGCAGAGAGGCTGAACCTCTCAGACTCATAGCTTCTAAATGTATGAACCAACAATAATTATTGGAGCCTTTTGTAATGGAAAGAATTAGAAATTGTTGCAGAAGATCCAGCCATTGACATCTATGTAATCTTTTGTTCTGTTAGTAATTTAATCCTCATTGTCCATTTGTAGAAAGTTTTATTCTTTTTACCAATTTGAAAATTTCCAAAAGCAACAAACAATTTATCACGGGTAGGTAAAATTAGTCCCATATTGGATTCTTGATCTTTAATCTTAAATCTTGACAGCTATTAGTGAATTGAAAAAGACAACGTTTTTTTTGGAGGGGTAGGGTGGAAGAGAGGGTTGATGTAATGCCTGGTGTTTGGTATCCTGGTTTTGCATGCAAAAAGACGATAATGTTCTAGACTCTTATTCCAGGTATTTGAATGCTAAGACCCAGTCTCAGACCAATAAACCAAGACTATATGCAGAAAAGTGGTAGAAAGTATCAAGTTTTTATTGGAAACTCTTGTAAGAGAATAGCGTTGCATTTAGTATTTTCTTTTTACCGTCTCTCTCCCTAGCATTGAAAAGTTCCCTTGGTAGATCAGCCCATCACCAAGAATTTACAACTCCAAAGTCCTTCTTTGCAGTTTAGAGCTGTATAATTATTAGCTATGATCATCTAACTTCACTAAAAGAAAATTAAAACAGTTTTTCATCAAAAAATCCAAAGTCCTGACTCAAATAAATAGAAACAAGAGAGCTTACTCATCTTAACATTTGGTTCATATACTTTAAAAAAATTCCTCTGTACCTTTTCTTTTTTTCTTTAGTCATTCATTTATATTTCCTTTTCCACATTTTTTTCTGCCTTTCCCCCTGGGGAGGGGGGATGTTTTTATTAATAGAAATCTAGAATCTGGGTTTCTTCAAATTAAGCCTTGAGATATCCGTTTTAAGAAATAAATCAATAAATTAACTTCTCTTCTATGCATCCGTTTTGGTTCTACTTATGTTCCTTCCTTGGGAAAATTGAGATGTAGTCACTTATGTTTGTTCTGTGTGATTCAGATGTCACTAGTCCCAACTTCACATTTAAGCAAAGAAGGAAAAGACCGTGCATTTTCTGAGTTTAGCTGATAGGAGTCCCAACTTGATAGGAGTGTCTTATGTTAGATGAAATGGACACAGCTTCAGGGAAACAAAAATGAGCCCTTTTGTCCTAGGCCATCTTCTAATCCATGCCGTCACTATGATAATGCCCTTTAATTTTTTGTTCTATGTTTCATACTTGCTATTTTGCCATGTTTACATACAATAGGTCTTATTAACTTTCCAGCTGTTTAAAGGTTTTCTTTTTGTGAGGCTTTTTTTGGTGTTTTTAGAAAGATAATATTGAGAAAATAGATTTTCCAATGGTTTGGCTAATATAAATATATCGGCAACTTTTAAATAAGGAATGAAGAAGAGAAGTAACAGGAAGACAAGATTACTGCTTTTAAAACTCAAATTATAGATTACCTTTATAAATTGTTTTCCCTCAATCACAGAGGGACTTAGAACATAAATCATTAAGCTGTAAGGATACATCTTTTCAGATTTTCACACATAGCCAAATTTTCTATGTTTCTGCATTAATTACTTATCAATTATTTTTCACATGTTATTTAGTCTTTACCATAAACCTCTAAGTATGACTGGTCCTACCCACCCAGCCTTTAAGGAGAAAATCATGAAGCTCAGTTAATGAATATTTATTCCAAATATAAAACTATTAAACAGAGGAGTCAGATCTCCAGACCAGTTTTCTAAATCCAGTGCTCTCTCAACTTTTAACATGCTGTCTTCCCTTATGAATGATGTAATCCTACTACTGAGTCATTACATGGTATGTAAAGAATTATACTGATTATTCTTAGAGCATAACTATGAACATTTCCAGTATATCAGCACTAGAACTGTGTTCTAGAAATATTTTCTGTTTGTAAAAATATTGAGTTCCAGAAAAAGTGTCTGGCTCAGGCCATGTGTATGTACAGAAAATAACTTTGTACTATAAACACCCATTACTCAGTTAAAAGAGTGAAGAAAGTGGAGGTTGAGAATATGGGCTGTGGCATCACATTACATTCAAGTTTATCTCAACTCTACCAATCACTACATGTAAGATTTGAAGCAAACATATAATCCGTCTGTGCCAAAGTTTCCTCAACTGAAAAATAAACAGTTTCTATGTCATAGAAATTGTCATGTGGACAAAAGTAGTTAATCTATATAAAATACTTAGAACACTGCAAGGCACATAATGAATGCTCGAAAAAGCATCTGGCCAAAAATGGTGAGGATGCTGATTATGTGCTTTCAGTTAAAGAAGAAGACTTTAACCCCATTATTTGCTTGTATAACTGAAAATGAGTTCACATGTGGCTCATTGAGGTCATAACAGAACCAAATCCTCTAATCTGCTTGCTGCTATTTCACAATACTTAGATGAATATGTTCTCAATCTTGAAAGGCGTCATTAATCAGATTAGTAATAACCCCAAGAAAGCTATAAAAAGAAGAATTCATCTTTCTTTTATCCAAGAATAGCACAACCCAGATATTTTGAGCTCTGCCTCAAATAACTTCACTCAAGTACCTATATCAGCATGAAGATGCTTTATATTTTCCTGACCTTTGTCTTCACTGGGTCTTGTGGTCCATCAGGTAATGCTTGTTAACATCGAAAAAGAAGGAGGGGCAAAATGTGTTTTTTGTTTGTTTTTGTTTTTTGTTTTTTAATAAATGCTCTACTCTGGAAAAATAAAACAAGTAAATTATTGTTAGGAAATGCCATATGAACACAGGATACAATTCACTCTATTTTGCATGAAAGAAGAAATGAGTGGACCTGATAGTTGAGAAGATAATGGGGGGGGAAATTCCCAAGATGTAAAATTAAATCTGTTTGTTGTTTTGTTTGATGAAACTATGAATCCTTACATTCTTCCTGGTGCCTTCTCTTTTTAAATGCAATATAATGAACTGAAATTTTAGCTGTTCTCAAAATTAAGCTTTCTATAACTATCCCAGTAGTTTGTGGTAGGTGAAACAGGTGTTGAAGGTAGATGGCTATTTAGAACACAAAATATATAGACTATTTTTTTCATATCCTTTTCACTTTACTCTTGAGGAAGCTTTCACAGATTAGATATTTAAGGAGATTGTATTTACAAAAAAAAAAAATGCTAGAGACAAAGGAAATGTTGGATAAATAAGTATTTATAGTATACCAATTTATAGGAGGTAAATCCCATTTTTTAAATCCAGTTGCTAAGGCGTGATTTCAGAAACAAAATGATTTAAATCTATACTTTAAAAAACTTTATTTACTCCTCTATCTATTGTCTATCTATCAGCTATCTACATCATCTATCCATTTACCTACTCGAGGGGATTAAACATGGATTTATAATCATAGCTACTTTTTCCTAGTTTTACAGAGAAGAACAAGAGAAAAAACAAGAGAAATTACACAGAGGATATCAGAATGTCATCTTGTTCGTGGTGCTTGCAAGACTTCATGTAATGCGTGGGAATATGTATACAATTACTGCAGTGTTGAGCCCTGCTGTGTTATCCGGGAATACCTAAAGCCAATCACTAAATACAGCACGACGAAAGCTTATAAAGATGTAAATTATAATTCTGCTACACTATACAACACTACATTGAACTAATATTGCTAATAAAAGAAGAGCTTTCTACTTTCTATAAATCTATTTTCGTATGAGTGTCCTCTAGCCTTCTGAATTACACAACTATATCATGGCAGCTAGTGAGTTCAATGTTGAGTTGAGTTCAATGTTGAGAAATAAAGAAGAGTAATAAACAGCCTTTATTAAATTGACAGAAGTTCTCTTCTTTTTTTATTGAGTTTGCTTTGTATAATTTTTTTTATTAGTTTCAGGTGCACAAAACAATGTAATAGTTCTCTTCTATCCACATGACAAATACCCTCCATCCTTAGTAATTCCCTCTACTTCTGGCCTATTTATTTGCCTTATGCTGTAGCCTAGTTATTTTCATATGACCTTGTAAGTATCGACTATCAATCATGGTTTATGATATCTTTCTATAGTTTCAGCAAAAATGTGCTTGGATCTTGGACACAAATTTATATACATCTTAATCACATAATAAGACAGTATTCATAATGTGAGAAAGATCAATCAAACAAAACTTAACAGGGAGTAAAATGTGATGAAATAAAAAGCAAGTTAAAAACATTTTAAAAGTTGTTTTTTTTCTAATGGTAAAATAATAAGAAAATTTGGAAGAATATAGAAATGTCCAAAAAGAAAAAGTCATTTCTAATTCTACCATCCAGAGGTATTAATAATTACCATAATCAATTCCGAACATAGGTAACCAATCCAAGAGTCTTCTCTCTTGGTTCTTAAGAATTTTACTTAACTCTTTCATCTCATAATTTAATATTTAATGTTTTTGTACTTGTCCCTGTTTTCAAGGAACTCATTGTGTTTCCAGTTTTCCACATTAATTCTATCATAATACTGAATTAATGTTAACATAAACTTTCTTATGCATTATAAAGCTTTCCATCAGTAAATGGTAAATGCTTAATATTCAGAATTTAAACTGTCCACTGAGTGTGTTTATTATTATTATTATTATTATTATTATTATTATTATTTTAACGTATAGCTAAAGCACAGATCTGGACAATATAAAAACTTAGGTCAGAGTTCTGATTTAGAGGAAATGAAAGAAGTTTGATGAATTAGGGGTATAAGAGGGAAGGATGATTCCAAGTTTTGTTTCCTTACTTGAAAAAAATTGCTAAACAACACAAGCATTCATTAGGAAATACAATAAGAGGTACAGATTTGAAAGGAACATTTAGGACATGTTAGTTTGGACTTCTCTGCTGTACACCTGAGTGAAGCACAGCAAAGAAAAATGTGTTTCAAATATAGATTTGAGGAGCCCTTCACTGAAGCAATGAGATAAAATCACCCAATGGAAGACTACAGATTGAGAGGGGATAAAACGTCTAAAATCCCAAGAAATAACATTCAAAGTATGTTAAGCACTATTAGACTCTCCAAAGGAGGGTAAGAAGCAGCAGCTACCCAGTAAGAGTTCATTCCCAAATCTTTGTGTCTTTCCAGATGAGGTCCCAGACGAAGAAAAGAAGCAACCCATTCCCACTCTGCTTTGTGTTCATTTTGACCCACAGAATCGATGAGCATAGTAAAATGGATTTTGCTTTAAGCTGTCAAGTTTCTGGATAGTTTGTTGCACAAGAATATTAACCAGAAGTGTGTATAATTTCCAAACTACAAAAGTTAAGAATAAAAAAAGAAATAATACATAATGCATCATAGGCAGGACTTCTGAAATGGTGAAATAAAAAACTCCAAATATCTGCTGCTTCATAAAGCAATAAAAAACTGGGAAGAAATTACTAAAATTAACTTTTTAAGAGCTCTACAAATTAACCACATTCTTGCAAAAATCCAAGGAGTATTTATTCCAGACAAAAATGCTGAATTTCAGCAGAAACAGCTAGCTTTGCACTATTACTGTCCAATACCCTTCCCCCCCACCAAGCTCTCCAGTAGCCTTGAAAATCAACAGCCTCCCAACCATGGTAGCTGTGAATACATAATGAATATCTACTACTTAATAATAAAAACCACATAACCCAATTATAAAATGGACAAAGGAGTTAGGTATATATTTCTCCAAAGAATATATATGCGTACAAATATTCAACAACCACAAAGAAAGATGTTTAACCTCAATTACCACCAAGGAAGTACAAATCAATACCACAATGAGTTACCACTTCCCACCCACTACGAGGGCTATAATTAAAACGACTGATATTAGCAAATATTGTTGAAGCTATGAAGAAATTGGAATTTTCATACACTGCTGGTAAGAATGTAAATTGGTAGAAATACTTTGGAAAGCAGTACAACAGTACCTGAAAAAGTAAAGAATGGAATTTTCTTTTGATTCTGCAATCCCACACTTAGGCACATATGCAGAAGCAATTAAAACATGTGTCAATGCAAAAATTTGTACAAAAATGTTCATTGAAGCATTATTCATAATAGCCAAAAGGTGGAAACAACACAAATTTCCATAAACTGATGACTGAGAAACATTATGTGGCATATCAATACAATATAATATTATTGAGCAGTAAAATGTAATGAAGTATTGATTCATGTTACAATATAGATAAACCTTGAAAATATTATAGTAAGTGAAACTAGCCAGTCACAAATAGTCACATATTTTATTATTGCATTTATATGAAATATCAAGACAGTGGGTGGGAAAAAAGATTTATTTAAAAGCTAGAAGATAACTTACAGAAATTTTCAAAAATTAATATAACTTTCAAATGTTTAAGGAAACCACAGGAGAGAGTGTAAGTGATCTAAATTTACATTTCTTATATTGGAAACCAAAATATATACTCTGGTTATCAAGCAAAAACAAAATATAAAGTAAGTAAGTAGATTCTAATGTTAATAGTAACCAGAACACTTGAAACTAGGAAAATAGAGAGAAATTATTTCAATTCTTATACGGTTTTTTTTTTCCCAATGTTTATTGTGTGCATACATTACTGTGGTGAAAATTTAAAGTAAAGGAAGACTAATTTGGACTTTTCTAGGACAAAGCAAAACTCCATAAATATTCAAATTGCATCTGAAAAAAGGTGATAAAATTTAGTGACAAAAGTGAAGCTTAATATCTGTACTTTGGTAAATGAATAATTTGGGGAAACTAATGGAATTACTGGCTATATTAGTGAAGATTTAGGATATATGGACATATTGATTAATTTAGGCACCAGATTAGTTACTAGAATATATTCTGAAAAGCAACCAGGAGTTTAACTGACATGCTAATGATCAGTTGTTTTACATCTAAAACGGTAAATTAATACTTCTTGTGAGCTACCCCCATGCATGCCCCTTTGTGTTGATGTTTTTTTTTCTGCATTGTTTAATTATATATTGTGCGTTGATGTTTAATTGATCACCATTGACAGAAAGATACCATGTTACAGCTATCTTCTACATAAAGCTCAATTAATTTTAAGTGTTTTCAATTTGGGTAATTCTGCCCACAGCCCTAGTCAATGGAGCAGAGTTAAGTACACAAAAATAAAACAATTTCCGGATAAACAGTCTTTCTTTCATTAGAAAACTATAAATAGTAAATGTCTCTTGGCTTTTTGGAAAGTGTTCTAGTCTCGAGATTTTGTTACCAAATCTTTCAGCAGCTTCTTTCTACAGAATGAAGATCTTTTATTATCTCCTCCATTTTCTGTGTTATGTGAATTTCATTCTACCAGGTAAAAGATATTTTTGGGGTGTTTGTATGCAGCATATAGGTTCTAGTTAAAAATAGAAATACTAGATTATGAATTGGAAAATGCAAACTCTTAACAAAATCTTTTCAATTAAAAATGTCTCTTGATTATGTTGAACCTTTCCTCATTTGGAATAGTGTTATACTAATGTATTTTACTTACCTCATTTTGAAAATTAATATGCAGATAAGGTGAGTTGATCCCTTGTCGTTTTTGGGCCTTGATCTTTGGATATGTAAATTATTTTAAAAATCATAATTTATTAAATATATTTATAAGATTCAGAAGTGAAGGCTTCATAATAAATCTGGCCACAAGGAAGATGAATAGACAACAGTATATATCTCTTAAGATATCAATAAGAAAATCTATAAAATGATTTATGATATTGTCTCAGAATTTGCTGGGTAATGAGGTACAGTGGGAGTACAGGGACAATAAAGACATAGTACCTCAAAAATTCTTGTTGAATTAGTTAATGCATTAGTATAGGAATATAGCAATGGCTTTATAAATCAATCAAAATAAATTATAAAGAAATGTACGGCAATGAAGCTCTTGGCTGTGATTATATGATATTCTTAATAGGTATAGCCTCTGAGGAAATCCAGAGTCTCTAACAATGGCATGTAAATTTATACACAAAAGTATTCTAATTTGGCCCTAGAGTTGAAAATTCAAGAGATGCAACATGTATTAGAAACAGAACTGAATTCAAACATAGAAGACCTAGATTTTATTACTAGCCCCCTGCAATAGCTTGTGAACTTTGCCACTCAGAGAATTTGTGAAATCACAAATTAATGTCCATAACAAACAAAAACAACAACAAAGAGAATACAAGCAGAATCAATAACCACAATTAAAAGAATAAAAACTCTAATATAAAATTTTGTGCTTGTTAATTATATGCATCTCAAACTGCCATTGTGATTTAGTGAAACCATAGATTGGAAAGTAGCCCTACAAACTGAAAATTAGTCGATCAATTTAAGTTCTGTTATTATTATGGGTGTAGCTGTTGTCATAGTTGTTGGTAATAATGAAAAAGGCCTGAATAAGTGAGGACCTTAAATATGATCAGGGAAGGGGTGATGGGGCACATGTTTCTGGTGTGTCGATCAATAATCCTCTAATACTGAGTGCTTAGTGATCTACTGAGCAAAATGCTAAACACTGAGAAAACAGAGAAATAAAAGGCAATGATCTGTAAGCATACTTACAAGCTGGTTAAACTCAGATAAGTCAATGAGCTTTCTTGATTTAGAAGGTCTATACAAGTATGCTTTAAAAGTAAGAATAGTAAAGTTATGGCAATGGTGGAGGTTTGGGAAAATGTTCTGAATTCTCTGATAAAAAAAAAAAACTTTGAAATTGGACTTAAGTCATTTGTATTTAGACGTTAGAAAGTGAGAGAAAGAAAGAAAAGACAAGAAGTAAATATGAATGTCCAGTATGTGACAAACCCTTTTTCATAACTTTTCATGTAGATATTTAATATGAATGTCTAGATAACATTATGAGATGACTGCTATTGCTTCTTTTTATAGAAGAGAAAAGTGACATCAAAGGAGATAATTTTTCAAGTTCACACCTATATGACTGTGTGTGATATGTTTAATACAAATCCAGGCTTTTCATATCCCAGCATATTTGTTCTTTATATTTCATGATGCTTCCTATAGAAGTCACTGAGGTTAAAGAAAAGGCTTAATAGAGAATCTGGTCAAAAGCAGAACAGTCACATGGGAAGATGGCTGCACTTCAGATGTATAGGGTCTGTACCACCCAACTCTACATTTTCTGAGCATTAAAGAAAACTTTTAAATAAAGCTTTGTGGACACTATGAATATGACCACAAGCTTTCCTTTACCTTTTGTCATTCAAACATATGCTAAGTTATAATACCTACTGCAATGGACAGAATGGTTTATATTTGGGCTTTGATGGACAAAAAGTAAAATAAAATAACCAGAAAGGGTAATACAAGGTGTTAGAGTGGGTGCCTTCAAAATAGTTCATAGAGTAACACAAATCTGTTGTACCATGGTGTGATTTGGCTATTGGTAAAACCTTAAAGTCACAAAAGAAGCAATGAAAGGTGTTGAATCTACATGGATACTTTATGATGATGTGACATGAGTGTTTGGTCCATACAGAATGATAGCATGCTGAAGAGACCAGTAGTAGAAAATTGATAGAGATCAATGCCGATGATGGTGAAAACATAAAGGAATGGGCTATATTTTAGGGAAATGCAAGAATAAAAGAATCCGTAGTGATAGTAAAAACAGTGTACTATAGTGGTTTGTAAAGTGAGCTTGCCATCAAATAGAACAGGGTTTATATTAAGGATCTGGGGCTGCTTTGTAGTTCTAGAGAAAGCCCTATAAATAGTTCTCTTACATGTACCATGGATGGTAATATAATTAATTTCATAAGCCTGTGCAAAAATTTAAATAGATAATGTAAATAAAGTGCTTATCACACTGAATGTCATATTGCAATGTTTCAAAACATGGAAGAACAGGAATAGAAGTAGAAAAAAAAGGAGAGGAGAGAAGAGGAAGTAGGAGAGGTGAAGGAATACAAGGCTGTGTCCAGGTGTAAGATGTAGTGGTGTCCAGTTCTTAACATGTCTCAGAATAGGCCATAGATATCAAATGGCAGAAACATGGTGGCTTCAGCAGCTTTATGACATATTGCTCGGTGAATTGGAGGCTGAGTCTAAAACAGTGAAGGAGGAACATTCACCTGTGTTGAAATGCTGGCAAGAGGACAGTATCAGTCCTGATGCTCTAGGTTTTAGTAAATTTAAAATTAAGGTGGATCAGTCACCAAGACAATTTGGTTACTTGAGAAATATGGTAAAATTTGGGAGAAAAGCACCTCCCATAAAAATAAATAGCTTCTTCAAACTGGCCAAAATTTTTTGATTTGCTGAATAACTTTCCAGCAAATCCAGAAAGATGCTCTATGACAAATAAACACCACACTACTCTTGTGGCAATGGTTAGTTTGTATTCATTAATTTGTATTATTTAAGGTAATTTACAATTTAAGTTCTTTCTATATTTTAATCCACCTGACTTAAAGAATTATACCTTTCTTAATTTGTAAACCCTTTAAATATTCTTGAATAAGCTAAGAAACAACTATTAAAATTTTAGAACCATTTATGACCTTTATGTGTGAGTACTGTTAATTGATATGAAGTCTCTTCAATAGTAGAGATCAATATAACCCTTGCCAAACTGACAATGCTTCAGAATTCGAAAAAGAAACAAAGATTTAATTCTGAGATCTGAATAGAGATGGATAAGAGATGGAAAACAGAAAGTGACATTAAATTCTCAGACATCATCCACATTTAAGACATAGCAAAGTCGAGGAATCTGACCAATAATCCCAAATAGAAGGGCTAGAATTATTTTATTAAAATTTGCCTGCAGTAAACTTTTTCTACATTCAGGTTGCAGCCCAGAAAACCATTTATTAAGCTTATATATAGAGTATATTATCAAGTATTTATCACTGATGTTTTTCATACATGTAAGCATATTCATTTTAATAGAATCCCGTCATATAAATTGTCATTCACAAAATACTCAACTTACATTTTTCACACCTTCACATTCCTCTGTAGACGTAAAATAATTACGGCTCCCAGATACAGCCAGGTCTACCATAAGCAGTATCTAATTTGAGGCAATATCCAGATATCTACTGAGTGCTTTGCATGTGTCAATGTCCAACTTTTTCAATGTAGAGGCCATGGATTAAATATTTAAAGTGTGGATTCTGGACTTGGAACAATTTAAGATTGAATCCTGGGTTA
Source organism: Rhinolophus ferrumequinum (assembly GCF_004115265.2). Taxonomy (NCBI): domain Eukaryota; kingdom Metazoa; phylum Chordata; class Mammalia; order Chiroptera; family Rhinolophidae; genus Rhinolophus; species Rhinolophus ferrumequinum. The sequence continues at coordinate 18,179,428 of NC_046286.1, read as the reverse complement.
AGCATGTATTAGTTTTGCAAAACTGGGCAAATTATTTGGTCACTTAAAGCTTTAGGTTTTTATCAGAATACATCTACCTCAAAGTTTTATGACAGTTAAATGAGATAATGTATGCAAAATATTTAAAACAATATCTGACACATAGGTTTTCAATGAATGAAAACTATTTTCATTATTCGTTTTTAGACCCAAACATAACATATTCTCTTTCAACTCGTAGATGAAAATCATACTACTTATTCTGCCTGGTTCAGGTTCCTTTTACATTCTCCCTGTTCATTTGAATAACTCTTACTTATTCTTTAAGGTTTACATGTTCATATCACTCTTCCATGGTACCACATCATGACGATAAGTAAGCACTCATCTATTCACACGTTGGACCCAATATATCTCACAGTACTTATTAATCTATCTTTTTTGTTAATGTTTGTGTATTTACCTCTTTGCCTCAATGTTTTGTTTTATCTCCAGAATAAAGCCCACTGCCTGGTATAATAGTTGTACTCGATAATGGCTTAATTTTAATTATAGTCCTTCGTTAACTATCAATTAATAACAGTTCTTGATCTGTGAAAAACTATTGCATTCCAAACACTGTTGTAAACATTTTTACATCATAACTCATTATGTTTCACAATGACTCTTTGTAGATACTATTGCCTCCGTTATACGAATGAGGCAACTAAATCTCATAGAAATTAAGCAGCTTGCCCAAAGTTACATAGCCTGCAAACGACAGAATTAAAACTCAAGCTCAAAGTCCATAACTATGAACCCTCTTCAGTCTGCAATTAGAAAGAACTATCAATCTATACCATAAAATATTTTGGGGGAAAAAAATTTAATTGTTTGCTCCTCCAGATGTTAAAACACACTATAATATTAGGGTAGTCTGTTTCACAGAGAAACCTAATGTTAAACCACACTATGAAATGATAACAGTTTTTGTTTTGTTTTTCATATAACCCCTACTGAGAATAATAGAATAGATGGACTTAAAAAAATGCTTAAAGGTATTGCAGAGTAAACAGGTTAATTAAAATTTACAGAGAAAAGATCTGGTTGAGATCGACCTTTGAGGCAGTTCTACCCACAAGCATCTGCTTATTCTTGGAGAGGCAGGTGTGAAGTTCAGTAACATTAATCTGATAGCCTTATGCTACTACAAAAAAAAACTCGTAATTCCGGGGACAAAACTTGTAATTCAGAGCCTGAGATGGAAGGAGAACTATAGAAAAACTGGCATGTTTTGGATGAGGATTCCAAAAATCTACAAACTAGGTCTAAGTTAATATTACATTAGTCCCGCAGCCCCCACTCCCCGCCAGGGACTGATGCCTATTTGCAAATTATTTCAAATTGTATAAGTGGCTTAAGGTCATCCAAGAATGTTGGCTAGTACTTGTAGCCACCAGTAAATAACAATAATAAAATATTTGTAGAGAAAGATAATATCATTCTAGGCCTCAAGCTATTTCCTCAATTTTTCATTAACAATATATGTGACCAAAAAAATCACAAATAAATGAAAACAATACTATCCTATCAAAAATTAAGAAAACAAAACATTAAATAACAGATGAACAAGGGATCCAGATAATGAAGTTATCACACACAAACCTTAAAATAACTATTTTTAATGTGTTTAAGTAAATAAAAACAAGATTTAAAACCTGGCATAGAAGTGATAACTATAACAAAAATAAATAAATAAATAAAATCCCAGAACTGAAAAATAAAGCAAAATTAAGTATATAATAAGTGTATTGAGCATTAGTTTATACATAATTGGCAAGATATTTAATAAAGATGAAAGATGATGAATGAAATAGAGGAGTTAAAGATTGGAAAATAAGAAATCGGGGAGGGAGGGAAGAATGAAAAAAGGAAGGAGGAAAGGAAGAAAAGAAGGAAAAACATAGTAAGTTGCTTAAAAATAATAATAAAACAAAGCAAAAGTTGAAGAAACAACTGATCACTCTCAAAACATGAAATACTATATTGGGAGTTGACTTCTCAAAGACAACAAAGAGGCAGTCAGAAGACAATGCAATTATGTCTTCAGAGTCCTGAAAGAAAATAGCAACCCTCTAGAGTTCAGTATTAAATAAAACTACCCTCCAGGAATGAAGGTAACATAAAGATATTTTCAGTCAAACCAAAACAGAGAATTCAACATCAGCACTGCTGTATTAAGGGAAATTCTTAAAAGCATTGCTTCAGAAAGATAATTATCTTCTCACATGGAAGCTCACAGTTACACACAAAAAAGCAATGACTTATTTTTTTTTAATTTAAATTTATTGGGGTGACAGTTGTCAGTAAATTTACCTAGGTTTCAGGTGGACAATTCTGTAATACGTCATCTATATATTACATTGTGTGTTCACCACCCATAGTCAATTCTCCTTCCATCACCATATATTTTATCCCTTTTACCCTCATCTAACCACCCCAACCCCACTCCCATCCCCTGGTAACCACAAAACTATTGTCTGTATCTATGAGTGTTTGTTTCTTCATTTGTTTGTCTTGTTCTTCTGTTGTTTTCACAATGACTTTTGATAACATTTTGCTAAATTGAAATCTCTAACATGAACAGTAAGAGAATATTAAAAAAAAAAAGGGATGCTTCTAACTCATTTTGGAAGATAAATATTACCTGGTGGTAAAACTGATATGGGTATTTCAAAAAAATAAAAAGGCCAACATTTCTCATGCAAAAATCTTAAAAAAAAAAAATCAAATCAAAATCCATAAATATTTACAAGGTTAGTATAGCATTCTAAAATCAATGTTAGCACATGAACAAATTAGAGGAGAAAATTTATATGATCAAGTCAATAGATAAAGATAATTATCAAGTAAATTTATTATTTCTTTAAAAAGTCTCAGCAAATAATAAGTTCATGTATATAAAGAAGTTTATCTACAAAAAAAAATATCCCACAATAAACATCCAATTAAATGGCAACATAATGAAAACTTACCCTTTGAGATCAGAAATAAAATGGGTGCCTTGTACTGTGAATTTCAGTGAATGTTGCAAAAGAGTCCTAGCCAATGCATTAAGAAAATAATGTTACAAGTTTTATAAAGATTTGAATAGAACACAAAGACTGTTATTCAATCTCCATGATGGCATACGTAAAAAAACAAAGCAATCTTCAGATATATTAAAATAATTAATGAGTGAGTTTAGCAATATTGTTGGATTAAAAAAATCAATATAAAAATCAATTAGACTTTTATATATTAGTTAGTATAAGAAAATTGTTTATGTGTTCAACACCATTTAGAAGGGTATTAAAAATGTCAACTGCAAAAGAAAAATTCTAAATAAATATTTATAGGACCTTACACAGAAAGCTAAAAAAAAATATTGAGAAATAAAGGAAGGTCTAAATTCAAGCAAGAATATGCTATATTAATGGATTAGAAGATTCATTGTTGTAAATCTGTCACTATTTTTCAACTTAATTTGTAGTTAATGTAATCCTAATGGAATCCACATCACATTCCCAAAGAAATTTTTCCATTTGTTTTGTTTTGTGAAAACTGACAGTGATTTTGAAATTTGTATGGAAATCTAAAGCCTTAAATAATAATCAAGATATTATGTCAAGAGAAAACTAAGGTGGGAAGAACTGATCAACAAGAAAGTGTTGTACTGGAGAGAAAAATATATCAGTGGAGCAAAACAGAGAATCCGAAAAAACACCCACATACATACAGACACTTGAATAATAATAATGATGGTATTGCGAACAGAGGGGAAAATAAACTTTTCAGTAAGTAGGACTGCTTTCATTGCATATCTAAGTGAGGAAAAAATAAAATTTGATCTCTCTCTCTTACCATAGCCAAACTCAATTCCAAGTGGACTATAGATGTAAGTATGAAAGGCAAAATAATAAATCATGCAACTTAATATAGAATAATTTATTAATAACTTAGGCAGACATAGAGTAATATTTCTTAATCAGTAAAAAACAACAGTATTGGCTACATTAAAATGAGAAATGTTTTTAAATCAGAAACATCATTGAGTAAAATGGAAAGTTCTAAAATATATTGAGAAAAATATTTGAATATATTTAACATAGAAAGGACACATAATATAGAATATATAAAGAAGTTATACAAATCAATATTTTTAAAAAGATAGACAAACCAGCAGAAAAATGGTCAAAGATTGATTACTTTCTAAAAATTGGGTGTCTATTAAGTCAATAAACATACGAAAATATGTTAGAATATGTAAGGAACTCTTAAAACTCAGCAATAAGAAAATAAAAAACCCAGTTTGAAAATGGGCCAAAGATCTTAACAGACACCTCACAAACAAGATACACGGACAGCAAGTAAGCACATGAAAGGATGCTCCACATTACATGTCATCAGAAAAATACAAATTAAAACAACAGTAAAATACCACTTCATATTTATTAGAATGGCCAAAATCCAGAATACTGATAACACCAAACTCTGGTGAGGATATGGAGCAACAGGAACTCACATACGTTGCTGGTGGAATTGCAAAATGGTACAGTCAATACGAAATACAGTTTGGCAGTTTCTTACAAAACTAAGCATACTGTTATCATATGATCCAGCAATTGTGTTCCTTGTTATTTACCCAAAGGAGCTGAAAACTTATGTCCACACAAAAACCACACATGGATATTTATAGAACGTTTACTCATAATTTTCAAAACTTGGAAGTATCCAAGATACCCTTCAGTAGGTAAATGGATAAATGAACTGTGGTACATATAGACAATGCAATATTATTCAGTGCTAAAAAGATATGAGTAATGAAGCCATGAAAAGACATGTGGAAACCGTAAATGCATATTAACAAAGTGAAAAAATACTAATATGAAAAGTATTGTGCAATTCCAACTATATGACATTCTTGGAGAGGCAAACTACGAAGATAATAAAAAAGTTAATGGTTGCCTGATAGTTTGGGAGAAAAATGAATAGGTAGAGCCCAGAAGATTTTTAGGGCAGTTAAATACTCTATAACATACATGTCTTTATATAGTTGCAAATCTGTAGAATGTACAACACCAAGAGTGAGTCATGGACTTTGAATAATTGTGATGTGTCAATGTAGGCTCATCCTTGGTAAAATTAAATATATATATATATATATATATATATATATATATACCATTCTGGTGAATGATGTTGGTAAGGGGGAAAGCTATGAATGTATAGAAGCAGGAGATATATGGGAAATCTCTGTACCTCTCTTTCAATTTTGTTGTACAGTTAAAACTGCTGTAAAAAAACCAAATATTTATTTAAAAAAATAAAAGCTATTATGAAATCATGAACAATAAAAACATTATACCAATAACATAATAAGCAGAGTACATAAACAAATAAAGAAAAAATGAAAAACAGTTCAAAACAACCAAAGCCACAAAAATTAAAATTGAATGGATACCATTTTATTTGGGGGCAAAATTTACACACATTGTTGGTGGCAGTATATAAGTTAAGCACCCTAGGATCTATCTCTTTCACAGCTGCCTAAATATGTGTCATTGTAAACATTAAAATATATAACACAAATTTTAAATATGACCTAGTTGAAAGAGTGAATAAATTGTCACTTGTAATTTCAAGGGACTATTTTGTAGCTTTATAAAATGTTCAATCTTCTTGAAAAGAGTAATATATGACATAAAATTTAATCATATATTAATTAAAAACAAATTTAAATTTTATATATATGGGAATATGTAATATTTTTAATATATTTTTTATATTTTCCAAATTAGTTACAATGTACACATAGTAGTTTTGATAATAAGAAATAATATGTTCTTAAATGAGAGAGCAGTAATTTCAGTTATTCTTCTTTTACTGTAGCCACATGCAGCTTGTTGGATCCTGATCAGTGCTCAAAATCTTTTGGTCGCTGTAGGAGACAGTGTCTAAAAGAAGAAAAGCAAATTGATATATGTTTCTCACCAAGTAAGATTTGCTGCATTGAGAGGGCGTACGAAGAAGATTAATCTTGGAAAGGAAGATGTACCTCTGACCAAAGAAGTCATATGTGCACCGTGTAGAGAAATATAGAAATTTATAATTTATGTAATAAATAAACACATAAGTCAACATTGAATCTTATTTTGTAGGTGCTAACTATGTATTCAGTGGAATGAAGTAGCACCTTTCTTATGTTCTCCAACATAGAGGTTTTGGTGGAGACATATCTGATGCGAATTTCCTATCATATGGATACCATGTTTACTTCAATTTAGGACCACTTTTGATCTGTCATGGTTCACCTAAACTTACACAATTGAACATTTCCCAACTTAACCATGACCTCATTAGAAATTTGATTCATGAAAATTAATACCAGTAGGCTTATCAATTGTCTAAATGTCATCACCATGTTTTTGATGTTAAGTGACAGGATACTAAGTATGAAATGAATGCATAAGCTGCAGCAGATGGAGATACTCGTTGGCTTTTTCTTTCTTCTCTTAAGATTCTGCTCATTCAAAAAGGCGTGTTAATTGACCACTATCTAATACTAATATTATTAAACTGGGTTTAAATGCAATGTGAACTTTGGCTAAAGAATTTATACTCATGAAACATTAGCTCAGCATTTTCTTAGTTATGGATGGGACAGGAAAATGTATAAAACACCTGATTTCAGCTTCAATATAAGCACCAAACAGAACAAATAGTCTCTGTAATGTTAAAGTTGGGGGGGAAAACACATAGAGACTAGCATTTATTTTCCAGCTAAAAAGAAGGATAAATCGACCAGGTTCCCTAACATATTTGTTATTTATCATGTTCTTTAAAACGAACTACTGGCCCATGATCATTGCATTTGTTTTTAATTGGAAATCTGGTGAAACTAGTGAAATTTCTACTTAAACATCTTGGTCCAGGACAGGCATCATATAGCCAAGGGGGATATAAGTGATGTGTACCTCAAAAACAATATTTAATTAATGTAGAATGCACAAGCAAGGAGAGTAGCCAAAATCTGTACTTCTGTAGGGTCAAGAATCGGATATGAGGAACAAATTTAAGGATCTGAGAAAAGAAGAAAGAAATGTATGGAGAGCTCCAGGGATAATTAATAAATTGAAAAAGTTTAATGCAATAACATAAGGCAAAATAATTCAAGATTTACATTAAAACTCTGAGGAAAGAGATTTTGGACGTGGTGGCAGCAATGTAGTAGCTTAAAGTAAAGCAACTAAGTAGTAAAACCAAAACTCATGGAAACGTTTACAACAAACTAGGTGACAAGATATCCCCACATACCTTATATATAAGGTTGGTGCAAAAGTAATTGCAGTTTGAAAATAATTGCAAAAACCACAGAGAAAAAAACACAAAGAGTTTAAAGGCCTTTGTGGAATCTGTATCTGTGAAACTAGATGAAGAAAAGCGGCCTTGAGATGGATATGAGAATAGAAGATCTCCATAGTGCCAACAGCATTTATTGGGGAGGATAGATAACATGCTAATTTGATTACAGCAACTGTACTGGAAGGGATTTTCCAATCTAATAGTGGGTAAGTGAAGTGATAATTGGCAATGATTGGCAGGGCTAAGGAAGTCTCAACTGCTGAAACTGACCAAACAGGGCTCGTGTTAAGAAAAAAAAACAACCTGCCAGGAGTGGGGAAAAAATTGGCCAGGACTAAGAAAACGAGGAAAGGGACACTGAATTTTTCGCTCATGCCTACTGTCAGTGACAGCTCCATGTCCACAATCTGCATTTCTTAAGATCCCAATTTAGTGTGTTAATTAGGGACAAAGAACAATGTACAAAATACCCAGTCCTGGAGCTCTAACCCAGGTATTGGCAGAATCATATGCAGCTCACTATATAATATTCCATTGTGTTATGGCTCTTACACAGCTAGATTTCAAGTAAATTATAAGGGTTTAGGAAGTATTATATCCTTTTCCTTCCTCTCTCCTCAAACCTATAATAGGGTTGTAGTCAATCAATAAATGCTGGAAAATAATGAAACATTTATCCTAGATATTACCTGTCTTAAGCATATGACATTTTATTTGAAATTTTATGGTTTTGAATTGATTTCAGTGCTGAGCTGAAAAACTCAGATTCCTGAAAGAAAGCATTTCTAGTTTTAATACTAGAGAATTTACTTTTTACTCATGCAATCTTGGACAAGTTACTAAGCTATCTGTCAGCTTCCTCATCTATAAATAGTAATGATAATATATTATTATTAAATAAATACTAATAAAGCTATGATCTACATTATTTCAGTCCTCCAAATGGTAATTTTAATCTTTATCCATATATCTCCCAACTATTTATGGTGGTCTTAATATACAGTTCATAGATAGCAGCACATTAAAATCTGTTTTCTCTTCATTTCTGTCATTCTGACACTCCAAGGAGACTTCCTCTTCATTGCAGTGAGGCTAGGTAGAATGAAAAATAATCAAATTCTTGATTCATTTTGAAGATAGAACCAAAAGAATTGCTGGAGATAGAAAGTGAGGACGTGACTCGCATAGATGACCTAAGGGTTTTTGTTCAGGTAATTGTAAAAATAGTGTTGCCATTAAGTGAGTAGGGAAAACTGTGGGAAGTACAAATTTAGCAAGGATGTGCATGTCAGGAGCTCAGTTTGGGCATGTTAGATTAGATATTTAATTGGCAATGTCAAATAGACATTTGGGTGTTTGTCTAAAGTCCAGGAAAAAGGCTTCAGGCTAAAGATTAAAAGCTTGGAATTGTCAAGTTCTAGATGCCATTTAAAGCCATGAAACTGATGAGATCTCCATGGAAATGAGCATAGATAACACTTTTTAGGATTAACCCTTATATCCCTGGAGATAGCAACATTTGGAGATTGATGAGATAAGAAAATAATATGAGAGAAAATAAGAACTGACCAGAAAGTTAGGAAACAATTAAATAATGAGGTAAGCTGAAACCACACTTAAAAGTATCTATCAACTATTGCTAATAAGCCAAGTAAAATAAAGACAAAGAACTGACCAATAAATTAACATGTGAAAGTGTTTGAAGACCAACACTAGAGCAATTTCAGAAGAGTGGGATGAGCAAAAACCTGGTTCAAGAGAGAATTAAAGGATGGAAATTTAAGAGAAAATATAGATAATTATTTTGAAGAGCTTGGCAATAAATGGAACAAAAGACACGATGTGGTAGCTAGAGGTCAAGAGAGATTTTTTTCAATATTTATAATTAGAAAATTTAAAACATTTTTAAACAATTAAAAAAGATCTAGTGGAGAAGAAAGAATTGATCGTTAAGTAGGCAAAAAGGATAAATCTAAAGCAACAATGGAATGTCATCCTTTACTGGGTTCATGGGATCTCAGAGTTCATTCAGCACATAGCTAGAACTGAGGTAATTCCCACTGGTAAACCTGGGGCATAGTAATTATGGAAGTTGATGAAGTTCTCTACTGATTGCCAGAATTTTTCCAGTGAAGTAGAAAGCTAGGTCTTGAGCTGAAATTTAGAAGATGGGAGAAGCTTCTGTTGGTTTCTGAGGTGAGAAGAAAGCAAGAAATAATCTACTAAAAGAGTAGAAGAACAAAGGAACCAAGAAATGTAATATGATTGCCAGAGAGAACTAAGCACTTCCTGAAATTAACAACAGTGGATTTATAGTGAAAACAGTCTGTGTGTTTTTGTTGTTTTCTCCCAACAGAATGTACTCATTTGTAGGAGTACATACAAGGTACACACACACACACACACACACACACATATACACACACACACAAGTATATACAAGGAGTATACTCCTTGTAGGAGTATATACATGGGGTAAACTGAATCCAGATCATTGTCAGATCTGAAAGTCACTGATTGTTGCGTCATTAGACTCAGAGCAGGAATAAAATTATATTGATATTGGGATATCAGCTAGGGAGGTCTCTCCAATGGTAGTATAGCTGTAAATATTCAGTTATAACTATATAGATTGATTACTTAAATTTTTAGTTTATTTTTCTATCCATTCATTGATCTATTCATTCAAACATCGTTAAGTATCTACTCTACTTCACTGTACAAAATATTGGTGATTTAGCAGCACACAACAAGTTCAGTGCTATTATCAAGAAGATACTCAAGTGAATATGTATGGAGAGGAAATGGAAACACATAAATTAGGAAATACGTAATTCATTATTTTATTTTCAATTGCACTAAGTAATATTAAAGACAATTACCTGGCATAATGAGAGAATGTGATTAGATGAACTGTATTAGTATGCTATAGCTGGCATAACAAAATACCACAGACTGAAAGGTTTAAACAACAGAAATTTACTTCTCACAAATCTGAGGCTGGAAGTCCAAGATCAAGGTCTCAGTAAGCTTGGATTCTCATCAGGCCTCTCTACTTGGCTTGCAGATGTACATCTTCTTTTTGTATTTTTACAAGTCCTTTTCTCTGTGTCTGTATATCCCTGGTGTCTCTTTCTGTTCTTATAGGGACACCAGTCCTATTGGATTAGGGTCCCACACTTACAACCTTATTTAAATTTATTTACATCTTTAAAGGCCCTATCTCCAAATACGGTCACATTGAGAGTTGGAGCTTCAACATGAGAATATTAGAGGGACACAAATCAGTTATAATAAAAACAGATAGATATTAAGTGAAAAACATGTCCCCATGGAATCAGGAAATAATTTTCTAAAGAAATAAAGTTTAAGCTGTCCTCTCAAAGATGGAGATAGAAGGCAAATGCTCCGTTTCTGATGCAAAATTAAGGGGCATACCCAAGACCACCTTCACTTATGACACCAAAACTCACTGAACGTAATTTGGTGGTTACCAGAGCGTAAGGGGGTTGGGGGGTGGGGGATGAGGGTGAGGGGGATCAAATGTACGGTGATGGAAGGGGAGCTGACTCTGGGTGGTGAACACACAGTGTGATTTATGGATGATGTGATACAGAATTGCACACCTGTAATCTATGTAATTCTACTAACAATTGTCACCCCAATAAATTAAAAATAAATTTAAAAAAAAAAATCACTCTCAGTTTTCACAATTCTCAAGGACTTACTGAACTCACTTAAAGCTGTTATATTCACAATTATGGTTTATTACAGTGAAAAATATAGTTTAAAAATCAGCCAATAGGAGAGACACATGGGGCAGAATTCAGGAAAGTATCATGCAGGGAAATTCCAGTTGTTCTTTCTTAATGCATCAGGGACAATGTTACTTTTCCCACCAACAATGTGTGACAATACACATTGCCAGACAGGGAAACTTACCTGAGCTTCAGTGTCCAGGCGTTTCATTGGGGTTTCATCATGTAGGTATGGTTGACATGGTTCATCTCAGTATCCAGCCCTTCTGGGTTTGAGTTGATACTGCAAAACCCAATTCCCCACCTTAAATCACATTGTTAGTCTTTCTGGAGTGGCTCAAGATGACCAGGTGAAAAAAAGATACTCCTATCAGGCATGACATTCTAAAGGCTTAGAGACTACCTCTCAGAAGCTGAGAGCAAAGGCCGAACCTCTCTTAAAGCAATGTGAAATTATTCACTACACACCTGGTAAAGCATTATTGAGTTCCAAAGTCCTTATTTTACCTTAAAGTAACTGAGGAACATAGAGTGACAAAATAATAAACGATGGTTGTGGCAGAGTTTGAGAAAAAAACAAGGATATCGAACCATTCTCCTGTGCTTTTCTTTCATCACATTTTCATCTTTCTAGAGAAATAAGAAATAAGAAAGTACACTAAAATATAAATAAATAAATAAATAAATAAATAAATAAATAAATAAATAAATAAGAAATCCACCAAGGAGAATCAAGCCAAGCTGACAAAAAAAGTAAAATAATCGTGAACAGATATACATTTGAAAAAGAGATCAGAAAAACATTGATATTATTACTCACAGTCCATTCTCATAGCTTCAAAATAGTAATTTAAAAAAACTTCATTGAGTTCATTTAGATTTTTTTTTCAATTACTGATGAATGAAAAGAGGTGGAAATAAGTCCGATTATGTTTCATTGTGAGACCATGAAAATGAGAACTTAAAAGTTCAAGAAAACATGACATCACCCAATGAACACAATAATTTTTCAGTAACTGACTCCAGAGACACAAAAATCTGTGATTTACCTGATAAAGAATTCAAAATTTCTCTTTTTAAAAGGCTCAATAAGCTACAATGCCACAGAAAGACAATTCAGCAAAATCAGAAAATAATACACAAACAAAATGAAAAGTTTAATAAAGAGATAAGAATCATAAAAAAGAACCAAAAAATTTTGGAGCTGAAGAATACAGTGAATTAAATGGAAAAATAAATAAATAAATAAATAAATAAATAAATAAATAAATAAATAAATAAATAAATAAATGGAGACCATCAATAACAGAATGGATTAAATAGAAGAAATAACCTATGAAGTAAAAAGCAGGACTTTAAAATTATTCAGTCGGAGGATAAAGTAAAAACAATGAAAACGGGTGAAGAAATCCTATGTGAACTATAGGATACGAACAAAGGAAACAATCTATAAATTATTGGAGTCCCAGATATAGAAAGAGAGGAAGAAGGGAAAAAAAGAGCTTATTTAAAGAAACAATGGCCGAGAACTTCCCAACTCTGGGGAGAGATTTGGACATCCAAGATTATGGAGCTCATAGGTCCTTAATCAAATTCAACTCAAAGAGATCTTCAAAAAAACATTATAATGAAACTTTAAAAAATCAAAGACAAAGAGACAATTCTAAAATCAGAAAAAGAAAAGAAGTTTGTAACTTACAAGGGAATCCGCATAAGACTATTAGCAGATTTCTCAGCAAGAACAGACCAGGAGACAGTGAGATGATACATTCAAAGTGCTGAAAGAAAAACAAATTGACAACTGAGAATACTTTATCCAAAAAGCCGTCCTTCAGAAATGAAGGAAAGAAGACCCTACCCCCTCAGACAAACAAAAAATGAGGGAGATCACCACTAGATCTGCCTTACAAAAAATACTGAAAGGAGTTATTCAATCTGAAATGAAATGACACAAATTAATAACATGGAAACATATGAAAATATACAACACCTGGTAAAGATATGTTTATAGTCCTTTCAGAATACTCTAATACTGTAGTATGGTGGTGCATATTACTTACTTCTAGTATAAATATTAAAGGATAAAAATATTTAAAAAACTATACCTATAATAATTAGTTAATGAATACACAACATAAAAAAGGTAAATTATGACATCAAAAAGCAGGAGGGAGTAAAATCATAGGGCTATTTTATGTGATCGAATTATCAGCATAAAATAGGTTCTTATAAAATATACTTTTATGTAAGTCTCATGGTAATCACAAAGTAAAAACCTACAGTAGATACACAAAATATAAGAGAAAGGACTCAAAACTACAGAAAATCATTCCAAAACTTATGGGATGCCGCAAAAAGCCGTATGGTTCTGGCAGAAAAATAGACACATAGACCAACAGAACAGACTAGAGAGACCAGAAATAACCCCCTGCATATATGGCCAATTAATATTTGCCAATATATTAATTCAAAGTATTTTTGAATTAATTGCAAAATATTTTGAAGTATTTTTGTATGTATGTATATATACATATATATAAAGTACTAAGTATTCAAAGAAACCAAGAGTACTCAGAAGGGAAAAGATGACCTTTTCAATAAATGGTGCTGGGAAAACTGTATAATCATAAGTTGAAAATGAAATTGGACCCCGGTCCTACTCTACACACAACAATTAACTCAACATAGATTGAAGACGTAAACCTAAGACTTAAACCTGTAAAACTAGGGACAAAAAAAAAACATCGGGGGATAAACATCAAAATGAAAAGCTTCTGCACAGCAAAAGAAATAATCAACAAAATGAAAACGCAAACTATGGAATGAGAGAAAATATTTACAAACCTTCTATACGATAAACAGTTAATACCCAAAATATGTAAGGAACTTATGCAACTCAATAGCCAAAAAAACAACCCAAGTAAAAAATGGGCAGAAACATTGAATAGACATTTTCCCAAAGACATACGAAAGGCCAATAGGTACATAAAGGGGTGCTCAACATCACTATGCATCAGGGGAATGCAAATCAAAACCACGGTGAGACATCACCTCACACCTACTGAAATAACTATTATCAAAAAGACAAGAGATAATAAGTGCTGGCAAGATAGGGAGAAAAAGGAACCCTTGTGCATTGTTGATGGGAATGGAAATTGGTGCTATGGAAAACGGTATAATATTTCCTCAAAATATTCAAAAATTAAGTACCATATGACCCAACAGTCCAAATTCTGGGTGTATGTTCAAAGGAAAGGAAAATAGGACCTAAAAGAATACCTGCATTCACATGTTTATAGCAGCATTATTTATCATAATCATGAAATCAAATCAAATCATCATTTTTATACCTTAAATTTACACAATGTTATTTTTCAAATATATCTCAATATAGCTGGGAAAAAAATAGCAAGTTGATGGTAGGATGGAAGCAATGCTCGTGCTACTACTATTAAGCCTAGAAATCTAGATGTCTAGTCCTATGCTTCCACACCTTTTATCATTCTGGTGTCTTGTCAATCTCCCTTATTTTAGTAAGACATGAGAAAAGAATGAAAGAAGACAAAAATCATAGTCTATCACAAAAATATAAAAATAGCACTAATACAGTTTCCACAGATATTTAAAATCATGTATTATAAATAACCACATGCTAATAAATGTGAAATTTTATGCAATTAATGTATTTATTTAAAAATATAACAAAATTGAGGGAAAAGATAAAAACAATTTAAAAAGAATAATCTTATAAATACTAAATAAACAGAATATTAGTTAAATTTTTTTCTCAAAAAGAAACTCAATGAATAGATAGCTTTACTGGTGAGTTCTACAATGTTTTTAAGAAATGAAATATCTAGTATTACAGAAATAATTAAGAAATATATATATGTAAATATAAAGAAATATATATCTATATATACATATATATAAAGAAATATATATATGTATATATACATATACATAAAGAAAATGAGAGAGTGATCTCCAACTCAATGAAGAAGGCTAGAATTTTGTAAGACGTAATGCATAAATTTGATGTTAGCTCTTGGAAATAATCTTTTCCTTGTATGGTAGATCTTAGCGTCTAATTTGAGAAGTATCTCAAGTACGGAAATGATGTTCTAGTAGAGCTGCCCTTAGGGTGTGCAGGATTCCAGGAAGTATTTCTTAGATAGTGCCTATTTACATAATTATCTGATTTGAAAATGTAACACAAAGTCCATGTGTCTATGTGAAGTATAGTTACGTATCAATAAAGATTTATAATAATGAATGGAGATGACCTATGTCACATTGTTTATCACTCAGTCAGTGCATGTGAAGGCTATTCATGGTGTTCAGATGACATCTCTTCATATCCTCTATTTTCAAATGCCTATTACTCATGAATTTCATGTCTCCCATGCACACACTCATACAAAAGGCAGGAATACATAATGCCGTGTTTCTTCAGAACTTATTTGTATTAAAATAATAAATCTTACCATAATGTTGCATCACCCATTTTGCTGCAATTAAATTCTCTTTTCCAATGACTCTCCCAAAAGTTACTGTGAGTTTTTGGTGATTACCACAACTGCAGGTCTTACCCAGAATACGAAGGAAAATGTGAATGATAATTGGTTTTCTGGTCATGTTAAACATACTTTTAGGAGTTTTATAGCCTATAGGTTGTGCAATGCATCTTCTAACCATTTCTTGAATGCTTTAGGCCTTAATCACCACATTGTTAGAATGTGAACTATTTTAATGTTGACCATTCCTCTGCCTTCCATGCATCGCTGTCATACTGGAGGATAAAGAAGAGCCTTTTGTCAGAACAAGAACTGAACAAGGAATGTTATCCTTCCTTCGGCAAAGCTTAATACCAACCAGGGAGAGTACAATATCATCACATCCCTTAGAAGTAAGAGAAGACATTGACTGAAGCAAAGATCCCATTAGCGTTTCAAAATGAGGAGCAAAAGTCTGGAAAATTCTCAGAAGACAGGCAGATTCATCCTCAGGACCACCGGGTACCTGGTACTCTCATGGAGGGAGGTTGGGAGTAGAATGACCACCCTAATTACCAGCAGAGGAGAACGGTGGGGTGGCGGTTCACAGACTAAAAAAATCTACCACCATTCTTGCTGCCCTTGGGGGCTGTAGAATGAGTTGGCACTGCTATGGAAATACAGAAGGAAAAGAAGCCTCTACCCCATAAATCCAAACATGTAGCTCAATTCCAAGGGCAGAAGTGAACCACTTAGCTCTTAGCTCTAATTTTTTTCAATGTTCCGTCTGAGTGAGAATTTCCCCATATTAGGGTGTCAACATCTATCTGACAGCCCAGTCTCTCCTTATCCTGCAGAAGAAACATTGTGCCAACCAGCAGGGTCAACCCACCTGCCAGTCCTCCTGCTTAACTAGGACCTCCCTGTGGGGTCCCCCTAAAGGAGGAACTTTAGGTAAGAAATCCAGAGCTCCCTAAGACATCTGGTCAGCACTAAGCATTATAGGGGAAGCTAGAGAATCGAGAAACTGCCTGAAGGGAAGAAAACAGCACCAGGACCTACTCAGGGGCAGCAGGGGCTTGTGGCACCTACTCAGCCTTGAACAGTCCAAGGGATTCAGAAAACTTCTAGGAAGGTGCTCTGAAGTACAGAGGTGGTGAGGGAGTGCCTTGCGTAGTGGGGTCCAGGGCCAGGTCTTTTCTTGACAGAATATCCATATGGTACTGAATTCTAGTGCAATGAAATGTGGCAAGAGAAACTTGTCATCTGCTCTATTTATACTTATCTTCGCCATATTTTGGAATTTCAACTCGCAATTAATAATTTTCCCTATTCTTTCTTTACATTCTGTACAATCACTACTGGCAGGGGAGCATCTGAGATCTGAAAGCATGAAAAGCAAAGAGCACCTTTTTAAAACCTACTCTTTTATTTTTCTACATTGCTTTTAGATTATAAACATGTAGGTCAAAAAACGAGAAACACAAAAGTGGCCAAAAGGGAGTCTAAGTATTCCCTGGGGTAGATGGTGGACATGTTGGGGACATAGAGCTAGTCATAGAAATTTATGAATAGCCTCAATTTTCTTTGATATGCCCAAGTTCACAAACTACCAAAGATATTACAAATGATTCTCTCTCTCTCTCTCTTCACAAACTACCAAAGATTTTACAAATGATTCTCTCTCTCTCTCTCTCTCTCTCTCTCTCTCTCTCTCTCTCTCGCTCTCGCTCTCTTTCTCTCTCTCTCTCTCTATATATATATATATGTATATATATGTTCGTTTTTTTTTTGATGACTGCATAGTTCATCATGGCATGAAGCCATCATAAGTGTTTATTTTTAACCACTCTCCTAGTTATGCTCATTTCAATTCTTCCAATTTCTCATTATGTTCCATTGGATATCTGTATGTACAATTTCATACACAATTTTATGTACACTATCTGCAGAAGGAATGTGAAATTTCAGAATTCCTGGGTCAAAGCATGTGAATTTGTAATGTTTGTACACAGCCAGGCAGTCCTGCCTCTTTTCCTACCATGGGACCACAACACATAATTGTACTTTAAAGAACAAAAAAATGTAATGTGATTATGAAAAACTTCATAATTGTATTCATTTATGTTCACCTCGGTGAGTTAAATATTTGGGATAAGTTTATTGGACTTTTGTATTTCTTCTCTTGTGACTTCCTTTTCCAAGACCACCTTTTAATTTTCTTTAGGACTTTGTATTTTTTAAGTAATTTTGTACTTGCCCTTCCTGTGATGAGATTACAAAATGTTTTTATATATTTTGATACATTTTATATACACATGTATATAGGTACATACATATATAAGCATACAAAGACACATATTTTACATTTGATTATTTTTACTTTAAAGTATATAATTTAATTTTCTAGAATTAGTATATGTTAGGAGACATGAGTTTCTGCACATTTTTTTTCCTGATAGCTTGCAAATCTCAACATCACTTGTGAATATGTTATATTTTCTACATTGATTTTCTACATTGATTCAACATCACTTGTGAATATGTTATATTTTCTACATTGATTTGAGATGTTATGTTCATGAAAAACTACACTTAGGAATATATATGTGGGCCTGTTAATCAATTTACATCTATTTTTCAGAAATACCATCCTATCTTTATTGCTATAAGTTTATTGCTGTAACTATGTAGTATGTTATGAGACCCAGTAATGTACATCCTTCTTGATGCTGTTTTTGAGGTTAATCTTTATAGGATGCCCTTGACACTATCTGTTCTGCTATCACCAGAATCAATGCTACAACTCTGATGTCACACATTGTCTCACTTCCTCGGGTAGTTAAAGAAGTTTTTTCTTTTGAAGAACAAAGAGACTTGGTTATTGTACTTTTGTTCAGTACAATTGACGAACTGGTAATTAAATAATTAGATGAGTGCAATGTTTTACCTTATGAATACCAGCTTAAATGATGTGGGATATGATTACTTAAAATATTCAACAGGCTCAACAAATTTATTAAAGAAACTACAAAATTATTTTTTGAAAATCGTATTAGCACGATTAGCGATCTCAGTGGTTTCATAATAATGATGTCATATAATTGTGTAATATTTTTCATTAGCAAATACTTTTATCTATGTCTTATATCATAAGTAATGAAAGAAATCAGAGGAAAAAAAATGTTTTCATTTGGGAGATTTATGATAAATTAATCAGACCCTTCATTACATAGTGTTTAAAGTAGTCAAGGGATGGGAATCTGGTGTCCAACATCTTGGGTTCAGTTCCCATCATTACCATTTATTAACTATTCCAAGCTGGGCAAATTACATGATCTCCTTATATCTCAGTTTCCACATATATAAGTTGGAAATAATAATTTTACCTACCTTATAGGATGTTGTAAAAATTAAATGAGTTAATATGCATGAAGTGTTCAAAACAGTGTCTACATACGAATAGTAAATGATCAACAAATGTTAGCTCTTATTATTCAATAATAAGGGATGTAAAGTCCAGAAAAATGAATTGAACAAAATGTTTCTTCCCAAGTCAGTAGCACACAGAAGACATCAGTTTTCACAACTCCTAGAAAGCACTCTTCCCGAATTCATGAGAGGCTGCAGTTTGTGGAAGGCGCCTACAGTATGGGGAGATGTCGAAAACAAGAGGGCTTTTTTATTTTCATACTAGTTTCCCCTTTAATCTGTTTCTGTAATCCCAGGAGCAGTACAGGCAGCCTTTGCAATAACTAGTGTGACTAGAATGAGAAATATGTCCTAAAACTCTAGGCTTGGACGAGCACAAAAGCTTTAATAGCACTCTTTGGACTGAGGGTCATATCAAACCTGAAACTATCCACCTTCACTCTGAGTTATTATCAAGGCTTTGAACCAACCTAAGAGTAAAGCTGGTTCAGAGGACCCACATTTTTGCAAATTTGTTGCAGAGAATTGTCCGAGGAAATCAATAGTTTCCTATATAAAAGCCACTGAATCATCTTGCAATATTCCAGGTTTCTTGGTTCAGCAATTAAGCATAATGAGGTTTATTACATTTTTCATCTTTAATAGAGAAACTGTCCTTGCTCTCTAAGAGCAGAGAAATCTAACACCTTTAAATTGGGCATTTCATTTTTCACTTCTCTTTACTAGACCATGGTAACCACCATTTCCAATTACTTTGTTGAAAAGAACGGCAAGATCAAAGCAAAGCAAAATTTGACTTGGATCTTTTGCTAAACGTCTTTTTTATATAACCATAACTAAAATGTCTCTTTACAGACACCATCCAAATAATCCATTCTCTTAATAGAATTACTTACTATTTAGTGAAAATGTCATCATTTGTCACTTGCAAATACAACATGACACACATTATTACTTGTCTGTGTTATGTGTGTGTGCATGGGTATATTCACTGTGAATTTCTCTAAGATAATTTCTTAGAGAAGTTAGCTCTAAGATCTCTGTTGCATATGAGAGACAGCAAAGAATTAGTTATTTCAGCAACGTTGGGGAGTTTTACTAATGACTATAGATCAATAGGGAAAAGGGGGTCAGGGGGCAAAAGTAATAAAGAGACAAGATTTTCTGCAACTTCTAAAATTCAGTAGCTTATTTACTTTGCATAGCTTTTTTAAGAAACAGAAAAATTAAATTATATTATTTATACACCTCAGACCCTCCTGTAGAAAATTCCCAGTGCTATGAAATTTCATAGCAAACTAGTTATTAAAAATTATAGTAATCCACTGGGGATATCATAAGCCCTTTATATTCCCAAGATAAAAGAAAAGCAAGGTCCAGCATTTTTGCCCCAGGCAATGCTAAGTAAGAGTGGTCACTTTTGATAAACGTCAATGATAAATTCATACCAGTACAGGTAGAGGAATATAAAAAGATATGCTCTCTTCCTTCCTTTTACTGAAAGACTCCAGAGCTGCTGATTTGACTGACTCTCTTCAATCATGAGGATTCCTGTCCTTCTCTTGGTTTTATTTTTCTTTCTGCCCCTGTTGACACCAAGTAATACGAAAATATTAACTGAGTAGGTAAAATATCTTTCTGGAGAGAGAAATCTTGGTTGATGTCAAATGGAGATAAAGGAGGGACTGAATTACCAACATAGCGATTTATGATTGTCCCAGGAGAGAATCACAAGGTAAGGATGTGTGATCTTATTACAAAGTAAGGCTCCTGGTGAGTAGTATCATTGTGGGAGACAGTTTAAGGACTTGATCAAATGTTTTGTTCTCTGTATGGCTGTCCAGAAAGACAAGCTAGATAGGATATCAAAGTATATTCATCTGGATCCTTGAGAAACAATGGGGCACTGTGTGTAGTGCAGTAACAGTGGGTTTTCCACTAACTTGCAAAAATGATAGATTTGGCTGGATTTGGCTATGTTGCACAATTTACTTTGAGAATTCCCATTTTTAAAAATTTGGTGTTTTTTCAACCAAAGTGTCCTTTGATAGATGACTGGATAAAGAAGTTGTGGAATACTATTCTGCCATAAGAAAAGATGAAATAGTACTATTTGTGACAACATGGATGGATCTTGAGATTATTATGCTAAGCGAAATAAATCAGACAGAAAAGGTCGAGAACCATATGATTTCACTGATATGTGGGATATAAAACTGAAAACAACAAAAGAACAAGAAAAACAAATGAAGAAACAAAAATTCATAGACACAGACAATAGTTTAGTGGTTACCAGAGGGGAAGGGGGGCGGGGTGTGGTAGATGAGGGTAAGGGGGATCCAATATATAATGACAGAAGGAGAACTGACTCTGGGTGGTGAACACACAATATGATATATAGATGATGTATTACAGAATTGTACACCTGAAACCCATGTAACTTTACTAACAATTGTCACCCCAAAAAACTTTAATTAAAAAAAAAATTGGTGTTTTCAATTGATTTAGGGTCCAAAAACATTTTAATGGCTCTATTGCCTCAGGTCCAATTACATAGCAATTAATATGAATCAGATAATAAAATGAATATGGCTGTTGGAGTTATTGATACCTGGGTTCAGATTGGTTTCTGCCACCCATTGGCTATATAAATCTATCAGATTATTGATATTCTTTCAGCATTAATTTCCACATGGATTAAGTACAGTAAAGAAATCTACCTCATAGAATTATCATGAGGATTAAAAATATGTAAATATGCAATGTCTAATATAGAATCTGGGATATATGAGGTTCTTCCTAAATATTACAATTACTTTTACATGGTATTGAAACATCCTACAAATCTCCTAGTGTCTCATTTTGGAAGAAGAAACCTTTCTTTGACACTGGAGAAAGTATTTGCCCTGTTGGATTGCATGTGCTGGGTTTGTGAACTGTCCTTTGTAAACCATTGTATCCATCATTCTTAGGTTGGATTAGCAGCCAAAAGAATGTGTCTTGATGGAGATCATTAAAAAAGCTGTTTTGACACATTTCAGGCTACTTGAAATAGGAAAAGTATTTTTTTGTGTGTATGCAAAAACACTTTAAACACACATACCCAAGGAAACAATTGCACAACCTTAAAAACAAATAAAAACTCTAGGGACTTCCGATTTAAGAATGGCCTAGAACTTCAGTAATTTACTATTCGAACTCCAATTCATTCCCTTAGCAGCACAGATGAGACCAAATGCAGTAAAAATAAGTCTAGCTTTAAGGAAATTTTAAAAATCAAACACCTAAGTATTTTGGATAAAAAAATCAAATGGTTTGCATTATTTCAGAATTAAAATAAATTTTCGCAGATGAAAAGTATGAGGATTGTTATTGTATTGCATCCTTCTAGATTCAGGAAAAATTGAATTAAAACCAGATTTTTTTTTTAACTAAACAAGAGTTTACCTCAAAGAAGAGTTTTTCTTAAAATAGAAAGAACGGTTAATAAGACAACCACATTTGGAAAATAAAATATTACCTCCAGTTATGTTATCATGATTTACACATGTCCCTCATATCTCTTGCTTTTGAAAAAAAAAGTGAAAACCTTCATGACATTTTCAGTATCTTCAGAAACCTATGAGACTTGTATGTGTGTATGGTTTCATCTAAAAGTTGAGAAATTTGCAATTCCTTCTTATGCATAAATATGAATTTTTATATGATGCAATAGCTGTTATCTAGAGAGAAGCCATTTGTTGTTTTTGTTACTAGTGGGAAAATGCTAATTTAAAATTCCCACTTAAATAATGCTATTCTCTTTCTCATACTGGTGCTTGACAGCTGTCATTTGCTGTTATTTGTAAATTCCAATTAAGTCGACATACATGCTTCACACCCCTCATGTAGGACAGTGTAATTTGAGGATACATTTTTTAAGCTGATGATATAATGCCTTTTCCCTCTGGCATCAGAGACAATAAATAACATCTTTCTAGATAATACAAATAAGGAGACATCATTAATTTACACAATGGAACAGCGATATCATGGCCTAAATTATACAGCCACAAAATCAATATAATTTGGGTTGAACTTTTTTGCTATAAAGCGTAGTTACCCAAAGTAACAAAATTTATGCTACCAGACTAAACTAAAATCAGAGGGCATCCATATATTGTGTTATCAGTACCATCACAGTTGGGTCCGATATTGTAAGATTCTAGGGAAAGAAGGAAGAACAATGTTCACATACGTTCGCTGCTAGTACCTGATAATTCACTATTATACTTCATGCTTTTATTTTGAGAGTTACCCTCCCTGAGTGACCCATGTAAAAATGCAAACATTTCTTGAAAATGTGAAGCATGAAGTCTTCGCACATGATATGGATGAGTTCCTTAGTTGGTACATGTTGTGATAATGCAGACTTGAGTACTTTGTAGAGGAGAGGACTCTGAGAAAAGAAAACATGAGGAGATGCTGACCAAGTTCACCCTTCTTCACTGTGGGTGGAAGGCTGGTCATGATGGCATCGCTAGCACTCCTCACAAAGCCTCCTTCCCTGACTAGCTTCAAATCGTTGTGTGTGTTCCAAGAATTCCCCTTATCTCAGTGTCTGCTAGGCTTCTTTTCATTCTTCCCACATGAGAGACTCTTAAAGATAAAAGCAAGATAGCAATTTAAACAAACTGAACTAATTTTTTCTACTTTTGAATTTTAAAGCCAAAACTATTTGAGTGTTTAATTTCTTTTGAAATAAAGGGAAAAATAATTAGGTGGCTAGGTAACCATAGGGATATATAATGTCTGTTCCAAAGCTACTCTGCTCTAACAATATCTATTTAGAAATTCTCATGGAAAATGAAGCTTTAGCTACTAGTTGGCCCAGCTGACGATGAAGCAGAATATATCACAAAACTGTCATTGCCAGAAAAATAAATGACTTCTCAAATCTCTATTCCAGGGGAGAAAACTTAGCATATGCAGATGCTATAATAATTTTCATGTCAACAGCTGATTTATACCAATTTCAGAACCCTAAGACATATATAATGACTCAATGATTTATGTGCTTTTCTTTCATTTAACAGTGAAATGTACCATGAAAGACACCTTCAAGTGCTTTTTCAGGAGAGGCAAATGTAGAACTGAGTGCCGTGATTTTGAAGAACCAAATGGTCTCTGCTTAAAACTAAATGCCAAGTGTTGTATGTAGAAGTCTGAAATAAAAATCATCCCTAAAACATAAAGCACAGTGAGTATATGAATTATTAATAAGTGAAAATGAAGTATCATCCACTCGTACACGGTATGCATTGCTTTGTTGGTCACGAGGCATCATTTGAGGAACTAGGTTCTCTCTTAAGGATCTGAAAATAGCAGGAGATATCCAATATACAATGTTCATGTTTGGCTACTCGCACTGTAAATAAGCTTAGGAAACAAACTTTTTTTTTTTAATTAAAGTTTATTGGGGTGACAATTGTTAGCAAACTTACATTGGTTTCCGGTATACAATTCTGTAATACATCATCTATATATCACATTGTGTGTTCACCACCCAGAGTCAGTTCTCTTTCCATCACCATATATTTGATCCTCTTTACCCTCATCTACCACTCCCCTCCTTCCTTACCCTCTGGTAACCACTAAACTATTGTCTGTGTCTATGAGTTTTTGTTTCTTCGTTTAACTAGATCTGGTAGCCAAGTAATAAATGCTTACATTTTTATATCTTTTATTTGTCTCATCATTACTTACACACAAAACTTTCCAGATTAACTCTAACAACTGAGGCTTTTATAAGGAGATAGAAAAAAAAAAACTATAACTCCTCAAGTTTGTATAATTTTTCTTTGAGTTTATAATCCATATAAGGAAAAACTCAATCTCTTATAATCCAGACAATTAATTCAAAAACTTTTCATAAATAAAGACCTCTTTTACATAAAATTTCATAATTCTTCTGTAGGGGAATGATTGCAATTTGGGGGCCTAAAAAGTTTAAGGAACTATAATATAACCAGAAAATAATCTACATGTTTACACACACACACACATACACACACACACACACACGTGCATACCTATATGTATGTGTACATAAAGATAGATAAGTATTTGTAGGTAGGCAGGATGATAGATAGGTAGATTAGATAGATAAATGATAGATAGATTGATAGATAGATAGATAGATAGATAGATAGATAGATAGATAGATAGATAAATAGATAGATAGATAAATAGATAGATAGACAGATAGTTGACAGAATGATAGAGCTACACTAGATTTCTTTCTCTTTTTTTAAGACTTCTTCATTTAAACTATAGACAATGTTTGTATGCATTTGTACTCACCAACCGCTTTCAATTGGCTTCCTACTGGATCCTGACAAAAAAAAAACATAAGACAAGTAAATGAAAAAGGGCAACATATGTTGGCCTTGCCAAACTTTCAATTTGGTAATTTATAAAATTATTAAATTATTCAATTTGGTAATTTATAAAATTATTAAATGACTGAGCTAGCAAGTAAAAAATTGAGAAAAAGTAACCTTATAGATTAACCACTACTTTTCTCAGCACTTGAGAGAACTGCAATAATGAAAACCACCATATTTAGAGGGAGGAGGAGCCAAAAGTTAGCCAATGTGCTTCAGTATAAATACTGATTCAATAATTACTTAGTTTTAATGATTTCAGGAGACTATAAACTCTAATTCTTTTCACTTTTCAAAAATTTCCGTTTAATCACATTCTAACTTGCACCAAAAAATGTGACACTGCAATTGAGCTTCAAAATGCAATATTTAACTTTCCTCTAGCCACGTTAAAAAGAATCAATGATTGTATAGCTTCTATTTTCTAACTTTAAAAATGAACTTTAAATTTTTTGGATCATTCTAGCTTATATTCAATTTTATAAAATTGAGAAGTTGACATGTTGCATAACTACTACAGAATTGAACAGTGTTTAGCACAATTCTAATTTTGAGAGCTGGGTGCAATGATGAATCAGAGACTTATGAAAGTGCTATAGCCAGGCCTCTTCCACAGGCTGTGGGCCCCAAGAACAAAGTTAGACTTTGTGTCCCACTCAGGTGTTCTTGTCTCCTCTGCCCCAGGGCGATTTTTCTATAGGACAAGGGCTTTAGTCATAAAGAGTTGATTTTGAATGTTTTTTTCCTCTTGGCTTCTTATACATGAGAAGCAGAGGAGACAGAGCTGGAGTGGGAATCCTGCTAAGCATTGAATACTGTATGTGGGCCAGGCGGACTCCAGCTTTCATAACATGGAACTGAAGTACATATTGACAACTGCCACATCCTCCTTGGTAATTCCTGGGATTACTTTAGCAGCCCAATCTTAGCTCTTATTGAACGTGAAAATAATCTGCTCTGTTAAATAGTAAATAGTTAAGCTTCTCAGCTAATGAAAGAAATTGAGGAAAGAGCTTAATTTGTTCCCCGTTGCCCACAGGGTAACAAGGAAGAGTGGCGTATAGGTAAATCAGTCAAGTATCGCAGCATGGGATGGAGAATGGTTAGAAGACGTGAACACAGGGAGAGCTGAGGGGAGACCATTAAAATGTTCCTAGTGTATAGAGATAAATAGAACTGACCTAATGGGGATAGTAGACCAGGTCTGAGACATTCTAGCAAATGTTTTATTCCCAAATTATGCTCCAGATACCAAAATAAAATAAAATAAAATAAAACATAAAAAAATACCAGTAAGACTTCAAGAGAAACTACATGTTATAGTATTAAATTATGTTTACACTTTTCAGTATTAACTTAGAAGTATTGAATAAGTAGATATCCTCTTTATAATGGAGAGAAAACTTACCGTTCTGCTTCTATTTAGCAATACTTCCCAGTTCCTAGTGCTTTTTATGTAGACTTGGTCATTTGGAGAACTAACAGAATGTAAGACACACTCTGAAACCTTATTTAAAACCTTCCGCAAGTTCTCTATCACCCAGAGGGGAAAGTCCAACCCGCTAAAGCAGGCTGAAAATGCCTGCTCCTCACCTTACACTCTACATAGCTCAGTAACACAACTTCTTAAAGTATCATGTCCTAGGTTGCTTCTAACCTTTTGCACATGCAGCTCTCTCCCCCTGTAACTTTCTCCTTCTTTCTTCACCTGGATAACTAATCTTTCAAAACGAATCTTAGAAATCATGATCTACGAGAAAACTGTACGAATCCCCTCCCCCTCCCTAAGTGACGCACCTGTTTATTCTATGATAGCACTTTATCACTCAGAACTGTATTTGCCCCTTTAGGCATCTGTACAACTATGTTTCCCACTAGGCTATAAGCTTCATGAAAATGAAGACTCAGTTTTTCTTATTTACTACAATATTTTCAGGACCCAAGACAGTGTCCTTTCTATAATGATTTCTCAATACAAATTTATGGGATAAAGAAATGAATAAAAGAAAGAGAGAGAGGAGCATAGGGAGACAGGGAAAATGTATGGAAAAAATATAAATGTAATATTTGCTCCAGACCCCAAAAGCCAGATAAAAATCTCTAGGCCTAACATGACTGACAATGATTCATTCAACTCTTCGTTTCTAGGGTAGTTGCTATCTGCAAAGGATACGGTTGCTTCCTTAGCCAGGATATGCACAGACAGAGGTGTCTAATCAAGATATGAGTATTATTGTCCTATCCTGTGGCATACCTGCTCTACAACCAGAGTGCAACCATGCCGGGAAATGAACACACCTATTATGAATGGTAGAAGATAAAAATGTAACCTGCTAATAAGACATGACTCGTTTTGGCATTTTTCTGTTCCTAGCTCATGTACATTCTCAGTAGCTTAATAAATTAAATTAAACCATGAGTGAATCTTCTCTATGCCTATGCCTATTTATTGTTGACTTAAGCATTGACTGAGGAATAGATATTTACATTTTGTTTCTAAAATTGTGGAAAGTAGTGATTCAGCTAGAAGTTATTCTAGGAGTAAGAAATGTATGTGAGTTAAGAAGGTGGGGGAAGAGTATACTATAATGATAAAGTCTTCATATTTTGAAGTTAGATTGCCTGGTTTTGAAGCCCAGCTTCTCTATATTCTTAGCTATGTGATTTGAGCAAAAATCATTGCTAACACTCTAAGCTTCAATATCCTTATCTATAAAATAAGAATAACAATAGCGCTCACTCAATAAGAATAACATGAAGATTAAATGAGTTAATCCAAGTAAAACACATATGCAGTGTCTGCCGCTAATAAACATATAATCAATATGCTAAAAGTAATCATTATCATTACTGTATTTACATCAATAATACTATAACTATTTAACGTTCCAAAGCAACTCTTGCATAAATGATGTGCATGTTTACAAGATCACATTGTAATCATAGGAAACCTATCCACATGCAAAAAGATGAAAGAGAGTAAAATGCCTTCAAATGTGGGGGGGTTTGAGAAGTCTCAAGAAAGAATTCCTAAGGCAAGGGGACAGCCCTGGGATAATTCAATGTTTCAGTTTCTGCTGTTTCTTTTCTGTGCCCTGGATAAAGAGGGAAGTTAGGACTAGTACAAACTGTTTATATGACCCAGAAGTATTAGACAACATGACATGCTAATAAACATTGTGCGGGTTCTATAGCAATACAAGGATGACTCGGTGATAAAGCTCAAAGACACACAATTTAAAGCTTTATTACAAGGCACCAGGTATTTCCTAAGTTAGAATCTATCTGTCTCTTCTTGTAGAATAAAAATGGAACAGTAAGCCAAAAAGTAGCTGTGTTTGTATGTTCAAATCCCTAAATTTGTGATGTTTTTTCAAAGCTAAAGTTTTAGGTAAATATAGTAACGATGATGAAAATCATTAAAAAGTTTCAAAAGTAAGTCCGTTCTTGTTTCCTCCCCATTTTATTCACAAACACAATTAAACTCTACAGGCCTGATGTGTCACAATAGAAGAATAAACATTTCCAAGGTTCCCAGGAGTGCCTGGGATCCAATTCTATCTAAATAATCCCCTGAACGACCATCCTACGACTATTATTTCAGCAAAATAAAACGAATCCCCAATTTCTAACTTTCACTTCTTTCTGTAGCTCAAAATGCAAGTATACCTATTGGATATCTCTTAAGAAGCTTCTATAGATACCTTAAACGACGCTATCAGCATAATTTCCTCTTCCCTCTTTCTTGTCCCTCATAAATTGATCTATCCTCTATTGCTTATGATAATTGTTATAATCACATTCCATGTCAGGAACAGGCCTGGTTCCTTATAGTCTTCCTCTATAAGTACCTTAATTCCAGTTCATAAATACTTCCTGAAACTGTTCTTTCAATTATTGCAAGGACAGACTTGGTCAAGCCCTCACTGTTAGCCAGCCCGCCACATGTCCAGGACACATGACTACAATGCCATTTGCCTTTCAGGCTAGTCTCCATCTGAGTTATGGAAAGGATAAATAAGAATCAAGTCAGTCACTGTGTGCTAGACCCTAGGGATGGAATGTCGAATGGAAGGAAATATAGGTTTCATGAGAGCTATAACCACTAAACATATATTTATTAGTGCAATGTGTGCTAAAATAGAAATCCGGGTTTTAAACTTGGCTTGAAGTAAGAGGTTCTGGAAACTGCAACAACAAAATGGCATTTAAACTAGGATCTGAGGAATGAGAAAAAGTAGGTAAGATGTTACTGTATGTTGGGAAGGGAGGTAGGTTGGGGAGGGTAATTGTGGATGTTTCTGGTGAATGTGTAAAGCTGTGAAGCAGAAAAAGCAAAGTCATATTACAGGTGCAGAGGAAACTCAATATGGATGGAGAGAAAAGGAAGAGTAATACAGAGAGTGGAAATTTGGGTGAACCAAAGTCATGAATGATTATGAATGATGAAATGTATGAGAAAATGGGAAGCTAAACAAAAGGGATCTCTCTGATCAAGGGTGTGTACTTCTAGATAAATCAAGAGGCTGTGGAGCAATTTACATGAGAGATGATGTTGACTCAGAAAAAATTCCTGCAATAGAGATGAGAACTGGATGAATGTTAGTTGTACACAGATAGTAGAATCTACAGGAGTTGGAGATTAATGTAATGTGGAAATCAAGAGACTAAATCCAGAAATACTCACAGGAAGTACAATAGAGCCTCCTGCTCTCCATCAGATAAAAGCCTACCTTGCTTACATCAGGTCTCTAGTGTTGCTCAAGGGATCTGGTTAGGATTCTAGAAACCTATATGAGTATAAGAAAGGAGGTTGACTATGAAACTCAACTTTGGGTGGAACGTTCCTTTAAAGTAATTTTATAATGAAGTCATGAATACTAGACTTAACCCAATCCTAGGAAATAATCCCTAATCACAGCTCAGGCTACTTTTCTCACATAATTCCTGCCAGGGCTATATAGTTCAGGTTTGGGCTTTCCTCTTTGCTATTTCTAAAATCACCTTACATGAGCCTCAGTAATTAACACCAACCCTTACCAGTTTCCTCAAATTACTGCTGAATTGTAGTTTTCATGTCCTGGAATTTTAGAACAATATTCTTTCCCTTCATGACAGATTTGATCTCTGATTTTGGAATCCAGATGGGTCTGGATTTATTATACTCCTTAAATTCCATGTTTGGACCACGGAGGTCCATGTGTTCTAAATGCCAAGGTGAATTGTCTGGAGCCCCCATTTCTCTTAGTGTCATTTGGTCAGCAGTACAGACTTTCTGCAGTACAGACTTTCTGGCATTTGTCATCCTGATTGGCTATATTGTAATAGTCTGTTATTTGCCGCTTCTTGTGCTCATAGTTTCCTACAATATTGTCACTTCACAACGTTACCAGGCAAATTTTTAGAAAACATTTTTAAAGTGACTCAAATTCTTAAGCATATTAATGATGACTCATTTCAATAGAGTACTCAGTTTCACGATGGCCTGTCTTCTTAAGCTTATTGTCAACCCCTCACATTTAGTGACATTCACAACTCCAAGACTGTGCTTGTTGAGTTATATTTTTACAATACCCTTCCTTACTTTCAGTCTATAAAACTCCTCATTCTTCAAAACGCATGATGATTGTTGTGTCTTTTATGAAGCCTTTCCTACTTCTACATCTTTGGGTTAAGCAGTACTTTAAACCAGTTTTCTGTTTGTTTGTTTGTTTGTTTGTTTGTTTGTTTTAATTTTCTGGATAAAATAGTGTTGGCATTATGATCTCTATAGCTATAACATGAAAAAATACTTCTAATTATGTTTTGCATCCTAAAAGTAAGTTTCTACTAACACATCAAATATAGTACACTCACTTGAAACATCTTTTTAATGGTTAAAAATTCTTTATATTTATGGGATCCTCAGAAAATCTTGATCAACTAGAACTCCATTATACAAAACCTTAGAAAATTTATATACACATATACTTATTTTGTAGTGGATTTATACACTGCCTCTTATGTGTTACCCTAGCAACATATACATACATCACTTCTGACCAAAAAAAATATATATATGTTATTTTTTTCAGTGTTTTTTCCTTACATGTTTTTCTCTAGCACAAGACTACAAATTCCTTTGGCATAGAGAGCGTATTTAAATCATTTCACTATTCCTCCATATTTGGCTATTAATTAGTTAGTTGAATAAATTAATAAACCAGCTGCAAATTTCTTAATATCATAAAGCTGTAATCTAAATAAAAACATTTTAACACCCATATCTTTGCTTTATAAAATCTGTTTGGTTGAGATACTCTAATACATATATAGGTTAGGCTATATATTTATATTGAATTTTTAATTGGTTCTGTAAGGGTCTACTATAGATATGTTTGAGAAATATCACCCTTTCCATATTGGGGTTGGGAAGGAGAGTTGTAGAGGAAAGGATAACATCTTTACAACGTATGTTTTCTTCAACCAACAAATTTCATCCATTTTTATAGAAAAGTCCATTTTTAAACTATCATTTCAGAATCTCTTTTAAGACAATTCTGTAATTCAATTCTAGGTTCCCAATCCTGCCAGCATTGGTCAAATGGAAAGAAGTTATAGTTACCAGCTTTCTCATACCCTACCACCACTCATGGATTGTGGCTAAACCCATGGACAATCATTGGAAATTCCATTCTAAACAAAAATTGAGAAAAACTATGATGACACAATCAAAACATTATTATTTCACCTCATTATGTAAATCCTCATTGAGATTCTAAGAATTTTAATACCTCTGCTTTAGTATTTCCAATTCTTTCGTACATGCATTTATCATTATAAGTGAGGTATGCATTCAATAAAAATAATTAGAACTTTATCAGATTATGGGTATATTTGTGAACATATTGCCATTAATTGAAGAATATCACTGGTTCATGTCTGTCACTGGCTTTCGAGTAGAACTTCAGTAGTCACAGCCAAGGCTCTACAGAAATATGTAGAAATCTTGGAATGACATGAGATTTACCCATGGGAGCTTCTATTCTTCTTCCAAGTCAGCTGTCACTGCTGCTCTTTTCATCTCTGCTCTTTGTGCTCTCTAAGAATGCTGCCCACCAGGCATAGCCATCTTCCAGAGGCTTCCTGGAGCCTTCAGGGAATTGAACCTGACAACTGTCCTTGTAAGGAAGTAATTGGAATCTCTCACTTTCTTGCTAACTCTCTCTCATGCTCTTGGCCCTATATTTTTTCTTGTGTCTTGATCTCAAGCAGTGTTGATTCAGGACCCAGATAACATCGTTGAACATTAATCTATAATCAACGTATCTTCATAGCTATTTTCTCTACTCTTCTCATAGTGCCTCAAAACAGCCCATCATACAAATTGCAGATTAGAGTCACCAAACCGTTCCTCTTTAGTGACATAGCTGTATTCTAATTCTCAATGCAAAGCTCCTGTGTATACAATTTATGTAGAAAGATATGACTGCAAGAATTATAGTCTATTAGTCTTTCAATTGGCCAAAATCAAAATTACATTTTCACCTAATTAGGATGCCCCTCTTTACTACTTCTTAGGAAATAGATGGCATCTATATATTTTTATTGCTTTTTTTCATCTATTCCAGTATAAACTCCCCTTGATTCTATACATTCTGTGGACCCAGGGTTAGAAAATTCTGACATGATATCTCTGAAGAGGTGACATACAATACATACCAGAGAATCTGAGAGAAACAGCCTCTCTTCCAAAGAATCCAAGGGACAAGGGGCTACACAGAAGTGCACAGGCTGGTGTTAAATCCAGCTGCCAAGGAAGTGGTGAGGGAAAACAGGGAAGAGGTTAACTGAAGTAGGTTCTACCGGCCTCCATTTATGGAATAACTTGAAGCCATCAACAGTGGGATAATTAATAAATTTAATTATACTCACACAATAGAATTCTATACAGAAATGAGAATGAATGATCTTCAACTACACAAAACATATTGTTTTGTTTTTATTATCTGTATTGATATGTTTAATGATGAATCTCTTGTTTAAAGATGAAACAAGAATGTTACGTGAAAGAAGTTTGCTACAAAGGAATTCATGACATAAAAATGTTTATTGTATCACTATCAATAATAATTAAATGATTATCATTAACTGAAATCAAGGTCAACATCAATGAATATGTGGGTTAAGTAATTAGCATAATATATACTGCACCATTTATGTAAATTTAAAATCAGGCAAAGCTGATCTATACTGTTAAAAAGCAGAATAATGGTTACTCTGGGGTGTTGGAGAATAGTGACTGGTAGAGATATGAATAGTGCCAATAGTGTTCTATTTTTGGATATGGAGAAAGGTTATACAGGAGTGTTCAGTTTGTGAAAACTGAACTTTACATTTACTATATGAGTACTTTCCGCATATATATCGTACTTCAACAGAGATGAAAAAATATATACAGAATAAAATGAAAAAGTCCACTTTCTCCAGACTTATCTTAACCCAACACTTCTGTACACAGCAACCGATAAAATATTATTTTGCATATTGTTTCAGGTCTTTATATATATATATATATATATATATACACATATAAATACTCATGTAACTATATCAAATATTCATGTACCTATACAGATGCAATGAAAACTTTAAATGGGCTCACACAACACAAATGTGCATATCTCTTTCAAATTTGCAGTCAGCAAATTCATTCTGGTAGCTTCAAATTGGTCATGATTGAAGTGCTTATACCATAGAAACTAGCAGATGCTACAAACCAGAGGTGTTGTTGTTGTTGTTGTTTGAAAAGCTGGATGGTGATTTCAGTATT
Organism: Rhinolophus ferrumequinum; assembly: GCF_004115265.2. Classification (NCBI taxonomy): domain Eukaryota; kingdom Metazoa; phylum Chordata; class Mammalia; order Chiroptera; family Rhinolophidae; genus Rhinolophus; species Rhinolophus ferrumequinum. The sequence continues at coordinate 18,145,143 of NC_046286.1, read as the reverse complement.
TTGCTCTTACAAAGGAAGGATGGTGCATTAAACATAAGTAACATACTGATTGAATATATTGCTCCAATGTCTCCTTTTATCCAAAGCTGACAGATTAAAACAATTATTGACATTTGTTGGAAAAAAATTATTTTGTTCAGTCTCTTTCCTTCTCTGTTATTAAAATTTTTTCTGTATTATTGGGGTTTGGGAATTTTATTAGCATCTCTCTAGGTGAGATCTAACTTTCTTATTGAATAATCTCAGCGGAAAGCATCCTGGTGAGAGTTGTTTAAATTAGACTTCCTAGTGCCCAGGAACCACAAAAGGCTATAGCCTACACAGTTCACTTAAATAACCGGTTGTATATAAAGAAATTATCTTAGTGCTTAGAACATGATAGGCACTAAAAGTCAGTGTTTCTTTCTTTTCTTTCTTAATGTATTCCTTCTTTATTACCTAAAACATTGTCCTATGCTCCACTGAGGGGGCTAAATCAAAATCTGACCTTTTCTTTTTTCTCCGTACTCCTAATTTCATTCACAACTGTTTGAAGCTAAGGATTTTGGATACTCTATAGTAGAGGAGCATTTACTCTGCTATTTGCTCTACTATCTTTAGCTAATTGCTCTACTATCTTTAAAAAGTCAGACCCTGGATTTGATATGCCAGGATCCTCATATCCAAAACTAGTGGGTTAACTGGATAAAGTAATGTTCACCAGGCGTCAAATTCTATAACATTATAGATTTACCCATCTTCCCATGTAAGATCAAGAGGTGATAGTGGAGGTATAGATGTGTAGAGGTTTAAACTGAAGTGGGAAGTCCATCCTTTTTCCAAAACAAGTTAGGACAATCACAAATCAGAATGGGTGTTGGCAATGTGGTAGAGAGTAGTGGTTTGTTGGAGGTTCAAATGGGCCTAGAATAAGAAGAATATAATAAGAGATTATAAGGTTAGATGCGACAGTGAGTTTGGACAATAATATAATACTAGTAGTGAATGAACACTTACTATTGCTGTGAGCTATATCCATATTTCACTTAGTCCTTAGCATGAAATTGGTTCTGTTATTATCTTCCACAAATATGGAAACTAAAACTTAAAGAGATTAGTAATTTGATCACACAGCTAATAAATGACAAAGCTTGGATTGAAATCTATGTCTAGTAAAAAGTAAAAAAACAAGATATTTGGAGTATAGCAATACATAGAGAGGGAAAAGGGAAAGGAAATTAAAAAGTAAAAGAAGAATAAAGTGAACTCTTTGAATTAAGAAAATGTATCTATAAATCTCAGTATGCCTGTAATACCCAGTCAAATATGCTATAGATTAATCACTCAAAAACTAGTTGTTGATTAGCTATTACTAACACACACACATACATACACACACACACACACAAGTTCAGAGAGAAGAGCCAAATAATATTTAAGTTTATTCATAACTAATGACTACATCTAACCATAAAATTCCTTTTAGAGATCCAAGTGTTCCAGTATGCTTAGTTCAATGGCTGTACAAAATGCAACTTTCATGTTCTTTGGGCTTTGGCATATAAATAGGCTAATCAGGCACTACTAGTTTTTTGTGGGTGGTAATGGTCCAGGTTTCCTGCTCATTCATTTCCTGAACAGCATTTAAGATTAAAAGATATCATACTGTGTTTTTAATCCCTCCCCCATTTGATGCTTGAATTATTTCTAACATGTTCCCACCAAGTAGTTACCCAACTTGTTCTTGAATAACCCGAATGACAGTAAATTTCCAACTTCACAGAATAATGATTCCACTTTTAGACAGCTGATCTATAAGGTCTAAAAGTCATCTTCTCCATGATCAGCCTCAGTCACTTTCCCTGTAACATTCATATTTTGGTTCTATACTTTGAGATTATATTTAATAAATTTAATCACCTTACCACATCCAACTTTCAAATATCTGAAGACATCTGGATAGTCTCTCTTTGTATTTTAGGTTTCTTTTACTAAACATTATTTTTTCTTTCCAACGTAATGAGAAAGGATGTGGTTTCACATCCTCATATCATTCTGGCAATACTGTCTAGAAACTGCTCCAGGATTTCCATTGTATTCCATTTTCTTTTCTAGAATCAAATGCAAGATTCTAGGTAGTGTTTGACTAGTGAGGAAACACCTCCCTGTTTAGAATTCCTTTTGTCTACTCATGCAGTCTAATGTAATTATCACAATTAAAAGCATGTCTCTATCTAGGGTTAGCTAACTACTCTTTCAATTAGGTAAACAAAGCTAACATTTTCTTTCTCACTTTTTTTTTCAGCCACCATTTGACATATAGAGCACAGAGCTAAGGCAAACTAATAGTACCTTTCCTCAAAACTGCATCCATCTCAGAAATAAATTTTGCTCATCTATATTTTGTGAATGATTTCCCTGAAATTACATATATAACATATATTATATACATATTATACATAACATATATGTGTGTATATATATATATATATATATATATATATTTCTATATAAAAATACTGTGTGTGTTACAATCAGGCATATTTTGAAATTTTGCATGTTTTCTAATGTCCTTTTGTTCTATATGTTCAGTAAAGCCTATTAACTCAAATTCTTGCTGCCTACCAGTAATTGGCAGTTGCAACATTCTAAGAAGTTCAAAGTTCTCTGCTCTCCACAAATGTGAATCCTCTACAGTTAATGATTGCTTTGGCCAAGTTTACTTTACTGGAGTATCTTTCTTCTACCACGTTGAGCTTCCTCCCTTTCTTTTCTGGTTTGTTGGTAACTATCAATATTGCTCAAGACAGAAAAAAGTGAAGCTGCCATGGAGCAGAGGGGCTTTGTATATATAGCTGATTTACTCCAGCGAAGGCTAGAGAGAGCAAGTCATCTCCATTGGGTTGGACATGGTAAGAACTGGAACGAGTGTTTGGGGGTCATTAGAAATCTACCTAAGAGGCTTAACTGTGCATATATCACATTGTACCACAGTAGACATGAGATCATAAAATTGTCTTTGATTTTAGAAGTCTTAACTTTTTAAAAAATTTTTATACCAGAATAGTTTAGGGATGCAACCTCTATAGGAGGTATCTTTATCTTTTTTTCCAGTGCATTATTCTCTTTGCCTACCAGTATATTCCCCTAGCTCTCTGTAGAAGCAAACTTGTCATAGCTTCCAGATCACATTGAAACTTAATCAGATTGAAATATAATTTTAGGGGGACAAAAAACCCAGCATCTGATATAAGGAGCCATGGAAAGAATAAAATGGAGAATTGGAAAATTCAAGTGCTGACTATATGATTTCACATATTTGTAAGAAAAAAATGTGGCAAAGGTTTTAAGGTTCCTTTTTGGTAATTTTCTGTGGTTTTTCAACTCTTCTACAGAGAAGGGAAATGAAGCAGAAAAGAAAGAAAAAAATAAACTTGATTAAGTCTGGACTTGGACTTTAAGGAATTTTTTTCTCTCACATACTGTGCGGCTAACCATATGAAAGGGGCAAGCCATTTAGCCATTCTGTTTCTCAGTCTTCCCATCTATGAAACAAAGATTTGAGTGACTTTGGAGAGTGCTTCCAACTCTGACATGTATAATTCTAAGAAAGTCATTTTAGAATGTAATTCTGGAACAACTCTAATAAAAGGCATTTAATCTCTGAAGATACTAAGATATGTGTTTCTAGGGATGCCTAGCTTGAGTTAGCTCTAGATACTGGTCCATGTGCTGGACGTGACTTTTCCTCTAGAAAACTGCTGTAAGACATTGTTCCCTAGAGAAGAAGAAATAATATTGTGAAAGTAAATCAAATGCGCCCCTGCCTTTGGCCTTTCTCTTATCTCAAATATATGAGATAGTAGATAAGTGAAGACAGGTTCAGAAAGACCTGGGTTTCAACAATGTTTTGAAGAATCCAGGTATGTGTGTGCTCTGTCAAACATTTTCGGGGCAGTATGTCATTTCTATAACCGCTTCTGTCCTGGAAAAGTGACAATGTTGCAAAGTGCTTTGCTGGCCACCAAGATACCAATAGTATTCAATTGTACTCTGGGGAAGTCATTATTATAAAACATTTCTTAGAGTTCAAATAAATCTTCTGTAAGCATATTAAGAAGGCATGAACACTATCCAATATCATAGCAGTTATTATACAACAGCAAAGCTATGCAATGCTATTGCATTCCACACTATCATCCATGTGTAGTGAGTTTTCAGTTCTTTAAATTGTTAAGCAAACAAGCTATCGTAAGAGTTGAAATTTATTTCCTTGATTTAATTTCTATATTTGCTTTAGTTCATTTCCTAAAACCTTACACTTATTTCATGTTCATATTTTACTTGAATATCTTATGGTAAAACAGGTACATCTATAGGCTATACTCCTTGGTCTGGTTTCTCAGAGAATGGATATCCATTCTTGACAAGATTTGTTGATTTTAATTGTTATTCTATCCCAAAATATTTTTCATATTTTAAAGAAATATGCCATAATGACTAAAATTTAAATGAAAACATTGAAATAAGACAATAAAACATCTTATTTTTTTCACTTATGAGTCAAACCTCTGTATGAGATTAAGATTTATTATTGCAAACTCTGTTATTGTTTATGTATATAAAAATAATCAGGGTTTGTTTTTGTTTTTTAGCAACTAAACTATTCATTCTCCTAAACAATCAAAGGCTTTCCAAAATTATCAATAAAGGATTTTATTCACACATTTATTGAGTGAGTTAAAATTAGTTTGCCCTCTCCAATGAGGTAGTCTCTAAAATACTTAAGGCCACAGACTCTACTATTCACCTCATTCTCTTCCAAGTCCCTTCCGTATACTAGGTTCTCAATAGAAGGCTAATTTCTGTACTTCAACTGAGATCAAATTTACATACATATTTGAATTGTCTACTTTAAATATAAATCTTCATTCAGCTAACGAACTATTATTGAACTAATGGAATATCGACCAAGTTCAAGTGCTAAGGTGAAATAAAGATGAAATAAAACACAGTATCTTCTCTTAAGAAGTTAACAAAAAGCAGAAGGATAAAATCAAATATTGATTTTAAAAACTGAGAAAATGATTATATAAAGAATTTTTTACATTTTCAAAAAGTACCCAAAAAATTTAGAATAGCAACAAGTCAAGTGTGCTATAATACCCTAATTTTTTTCAGTATCATTATTATAGTGTCACGTCTCTCCAACCTATATCTAGAAGGTAAGGAGAAGACATATCATATTCCCCAAGCTTATTAGGGGTACAGAAAGAAGTTTAGAGTGACTATAATACAAGATAAGTGTGCTATGGATGAATAAAAGTGAGCAGGGGACAGCCTTTGGAAATGATTGAGAATTTAAAGTACTAGAGTGAAATTTCTTAACTATAATTTAGAAAGACAACTATGGGGATAGAAAATAAGTTAATATTAGCTAAGGAATTTAATAATAGTGTCACATGAATAGTGTAAGCTGCAGAGATTAAGATTTGCAATAAGTCAACACTCTTACATAAGGGTCTAGGAAATCTTTGGACAGGAAAACAAGTGTTTATGCGGCTTTTCAGTGCTTGGACTAAATGTAGTTATAGGATAATTAAGGAATTCCATGGAATGTGGAGTCCATGCCACTTACCTAATAGCTTTGGTTGTAGCCATACAGTTAGTTATTCGACAGACAGCATAAGACAAAGTGGTAATTGGAAAGGACATGACATGAGGGTTCTTCTGGATTACTTATTAGCTTCTAGGTCCTTACCTTGATATCGTGGACATGCTCTAACACTGTTATGTTGAATTTATGATATTTCATTGAGTTGAACCCTTATGATTTGTGCAAGTTTCTGTGTGCATGTTACATTTGGATAAACTTTTTCTAAAGAAAAAAAAAATCGATTCATCAGTTTCTTGTCCAAAATTCTTGTTGAAACTCTTCATTACATTCAGAGTAAAAGCCACTAGGTTTACAATTGTCTACAATGCCCTACAGAATCTGGCCCCCATTACATAATGACTTCATATCTATTAGTCTCCCCATTGCTGCCTCTTTTCTAGCCATGCTGGCTGCTTGCTATTCCTTGAACAAGACAAGCACTATTTGTATTAGTGACTTTTTTCTGACTCTTCTGTCTGGAAAGATTATCCTTCAGATGACTGTCTGGTTAATATCCCCATTCCCTCAGATCTTTGCTCAAATTTCAGCTTCTCAATTAGGCCTACCCTGGCCACCCTGTTTAATATTTCAATCTGATTCTCACAACACTCCCTGTACCCTTCAATCTTTAAACATACTGTATAATTTACTGTTTATTATATTTATTATTTATTTGCTGACTCCTTCCCCCAGAATATCAGCACCTGGAAAATAGGGATAATTATCTATTCTGCTTATTGATATTTCCAAACAAATACTTCAAATAAATTAAAGTGGAAGAATTTAACATGTCTCAAAATCTAATCAATGAAGTAGAAAAAAATATATGTCTCAAAAATCAGCTTCAAAAATTCCCATGAATTAACCACATTATATGTACCTAAGTCAATGTAAAATATAGGTAAATTCTATGAAAACTTTGAGCAAATATTTTACATGTATTTTAGAAACGGGTAATAGAGCCAAATACTGTAAAGAATTTCAGATGCTAGGTAGTTACGAAAACAATTACCCAGTAAATCTAGACATCTAAAAATGATGTAACATTAGAAAATCTATTACTATAATTTACACCAGCACAACAAAGATGCATAACCATTCTATTTATTGTCTTCCTAAATGCACATCTGATCACTGCAACCACTCCCTTCTTCAGTCTTTTTTACAGTGCCTTGTTAGGTTGATCTTCTGAAAATCCCCCATATTGTTTTTTATCCTCTCTCTGAACTAGTATGATACTGCCTGATCCCAATTCTTTATTTTTATTGCTTTTTATTCTTCTTCATTGACTATGTCCCATGGTACCTTGGCCTTTTCCAAGAACCTTTGTGATCTTTAGAATACCGTGTGTTCAGAACCCAGTTATTTATCTTCTCTTCTTTAACTATGAACTCGTAACCATTTTTCTCAAATTCCAGATCTATTTTTCCTGGGATATTGTAAAGAAAAATACATCACGACTTGGGATCACACTAGATTAAAGAGTTAAAAGAAAAGGAAGGGTCAAAATTGGCTCCATGTTTTCCTGAATGAGAGACTAAATAAGGGATGAATCAGACTAAGTACAGCATGGTAAGAGATCTAAAAGAGAACCTTTTTTAAAGGGAATGTAATGATACCATCTTTAGATAAATTATTAAAATTCGTAGGTTCTCATATTAAAATGTGAGGTCATCAAGTCCTTGAGTAGTTAGTTAGTAATATGATATATCTACCAGGTAAATGAGAATAAAATTTGGAAGTCATCTATAAAGAAATAATAAAGATGCAAACGAACGCATTAGAAATGGAAATTGTAGATAGGAATAAGAAGACAAACCATTTCGTTTGAAGCTAGATTTTCTGAGATATGAATGTTTTATTCAAGAAGTTGGTAAATATAACTGCTTTAGTCAGAGAGTGACACGGTTAGCAATTGTATAATCAAAATCACATGTTTTTAAATATTTTGAGTACAATTAATAGTATGTATGTCGATTTAAGTTATTCATTAAAAAAATAGAAATGCTGCATTAAGAAAACAGGTAATGTCAGTATTTTTGTGGTTGGAAAATGAAAACTTACAATAGAATTGTTATTAATTTTATTTCTCTCAATCCAATCTTGCTTTTTGTTTTCTGCCTAATTACTCTAGAAAAAAAAAATCTTTTTTTCTTTCTAATATCCACTCTTGTAGGCATAGAATAAAAACATATAAGAATGAATGAAGAGCTCACTTGTTTTTTTGTCTCACTTTAGAATACTTAGAAAATTATAGAAATCTCCTTAAAAATCTAAATCGCCTAGATTCCTTCCACCTTGAGAGACCAATCGATTTATTGTATTTGTTATGTTTCATTGGGCAATAGTCTACACCGTGAAATGTCATCCTGAAGCATTATTTTTAATGGCAGAATAGGAAAAATAAATGAACACAAACTGAAAATAATGCCGTGATAAATTCATCAGCTGTGGCAAGGGCAGTGTCACAGGGACACTTAGAAGCAGGGCAAAGGAAAGGAGTCAGAAAAAGAGAAAGAAGAACAGAAGAATGCAGTAATTACTGGACACCAATGCAGTTAATTTTCAAAGAAGCACTGAATATATGAACAGCATCCCTGGCAGGAAGTTTCAAGATGGATTAAATGCATCACATTTTTAAAAGATGCCATTAAGATGATAACTGAGAAGAGAACTTTGACTTTATAAGAAAGCAGTAATTGGCCATTTGCGAGAAAGAATTAAACCGTTGTATTTCAGGATAAAGTGACATGTCAATTTTTCAGATGAAGTAACTGAGGTCTGAATACAGTAAATGATTTTTTCAAGTCATAGAGTTAGTGGGACAATTAAGACTAGAAATCAGAGGTGAAACTAAGTCAAGGATTCTTCTTGGTCTGTTTTAATTTTATTTTTCTGATCAAAAATATCAGGACATACAGAACATTAAAAATATTTTTCTTGATCTGTATTTTAGTGGTAGAAATTTCATACCTATGGAAATCAAATCCCTGTTTGTAATTTCTTTGCTATATCAAATGCAAAGTAGAAATTGTTTCGAAGGTGAAATATACAGGAATAAGTTAGGAAGAAACTGCTTTGGTTTTCCGTTTTTACTATAAAGTTTGTGGACATTATTTACTATTGCTCTTAAAATAAAATCGCATAAAACCTAAGCTATTTTACTACAAAGAACCTGTAAGTTAGAAGAACAAACAACAGGTTTTTATAATTCTTTATATTTAAAAAACCCAATAAATCTTAATCCTATCCTTTTCTCCTGCATTTTAGTCACTTAAGTTTTAGATACAGAGATTTTACTGAAATTAATTTTATTATTTCAAAAAGATTTTAAACTGTTTTTCTACAATGTATGTAGTAAAAGTCATTTATAAAACCTCTCCTTTATATATATGTACAAAATGTATTTATTAAATATATATATATATTTAATAAAAAATAAATTTGAATTCAAAGCAAATTACCAAAGTAGAAATAATTCTATATTATTTCCAATGACAGAAGATTGTCTTTATGTCCAAAACAGCAACTGACTAAATGGCCTACAAAACTGAATAGACAACTTTCTAGAGTCCAGTCTCAAAGATTAGAGCTCAGAGGTACAGGCTTATACTATAAACAAGATTCTAGCTGTGGACTACTTTGAATGAGAAGCTCCTCTTGCCTTTCAGCTACTACAGGCCATGCAGACATATAACCAGAGCTCTGTCTGGTGTCACAGGGAAAGCTCACAGCAGAAGCTTTGCCTGTCGCCAATCCAGCAGACTAGGAACTTGTGACTCATGCATAAGTAATAACTGGTCTTCAGGTCACAATCATAGTATCTGCACATGTATGTGTACACACACAAGCTCATACACACACACATACATACATACACACTGTCTCTATAGACAGTCAAAAAAGTCTGCAAGAAAAAAGTGATTCATCCATATGTATAAAATTATAGGAAAACATTTCAAATAGTAGAGAATGTCCTACATAATTCTTATTACTTTCTTCAACATATTTTATAGAGAAGGACATATTTTATAGAGAAGGGCAATGGCCAACACATCTTTGGCTTAATAGTTTTGATATTTACCATATTGTCTATATTCTATGATTACATATAACTTCTAGGCATCATGACAAACAATGTCAATTATATCTGCAATTATACTAGATCTAGATTGCCTCTTTCAACAAAGGAAAGACATACCACAAATATTCTATACAATTCATTTCCAGTGCAATCCTATTACCTCTGGTGATAAATTCCAACCACTTTCTTACCAACATTTTCAGCTCGATTGCCCAACCCACTCTGAAAAACTTGAACCTTGGATTGATTCAAACCCCAGTCTTCTATTCCTTATTGCTTCATGCTGCTGGAGGAAATGTATGGGCCATGATTATCTCTCACCATTATTCAAATCTTCTATGTTCCTCACTATCCAAAGAGGAACCTGAGACCTTCACCGTACTTCTCAAGGCCCCAACCCCCACCAACCACCACCACTACTCACTTACCAAATGGCAAGAAAAAATAGTCTATCAAGCATGAGCTATTCTACCTGTCCTGCTTCATGTCTATCTCTGCCTTCTTAGCATTGCCTTCCTCACTGTCTCTTTTCTGAAGCCAATCAAGAAAAGTCCATTCCCTAGTTTATCTCTGACACCTCAACAATCATTTTTCCTCTCTCTACTTGGATTTCTTCTTTTTATCCAATGAACCCATTTAATTACTTCTGTTTCCTAAAAACTCTCCCTTAATCCTATGTTTTCATCTAACACTTCTCTTTCTCATCATGATGAAGCAAATTTAAATTTTATCCAGATGAGGAATTCACTTCCTTAACGTTCACTTAACTTCCTTTCTTGGTGCTATTGTCACCTGGTTCTCTACCTGACACTGACTTTGTTGACTATTTACTGAATTATCTTCCTCCACATATTACTAAAAATTGAGTAGTTGTAAATTTTTTGTTCTAGATCCTTAAGAGGCAATATGAGTGGTCATTACTGAGAAGGATATTGCTAAGTAGACTTACTTCTCCATTTCATGGGACCTGCCTTCTAGCAGCTATACTAACTGTGTCTCAGGACTGTGCTTCACAGAAAAGAAAGAGAAATAAATTCATTTTGTCAACAGCCATCTCCTATTGGTCAAAGTTTTTGTTCCTATAATGTGTTCACTCTCCCACGTTTCTCAATAACAACTTCATGGCAATTAGGAAGAGTCTAGTGGCATCCTACATCTCTTGTCAGAGAATTCTCTGGGACAGGAGGCAAAGAGTTTTAACACACACACACACACACACACACACACACACACACACACACTAGGTGTGGGGATACATCACTTTCCTCTGAGTATGTATCATAGTTGTAATTAGATGATGTAATAATTTCTTCAACTTCTCCATTAGCTAAGCACTTAAATTAATCCTGTGACTAATTCAGTGCCTAGAACATAGTAAGTGTCCAAGTACATATTTGAGTGAAATAATGAAATTGATCAAGTAGCATTTTGTACTCATTGAAAAAGGTGGTTTGGAAATCCAACAGAATTAACTGAATACTAACTTCAGTCATATTGTGTGATGTTGGTAAGTTCTTGAACTCTCAAGGTTCTCTTTTCTCATAAGTAATATGTAGATATATGAAAAGATAATAAATACTCATAGATTGCTTTGAGTTTTAGATGAGGCAATGCTTGCAAATCTCCTTGTACTGGGCTTTGTACTTATCAGTCCATCATTTTTAACATCTACTTTTGTTTTCATTTTGTGATTATTAGAATTAATTTTAATTTTGATTATTACCCAAGTGATAGATATACATGTGCCTAAAAGATCAAATAGTACTTCAGATTTTTAATGAAAAGTAGCAATCCTTGCTCCTCTATTCCCCACTTCTAAATTCCATTCCTCAGTGCCTTTTCACTATTTCATCTATCATTACCTCTATATTTCTATGTAATACATTTATACTACCACTTTTGATTTAGTTTTTGATATTATTTATTAACTTTCTGTAATGGATGAGGACTTAGCACCCAAAAAATATCTTATCATTCGCAACTTTGACTTCTTGTCTTCTCAAAGAGTCATATCACAACTTTTTTAAAAAAAAATCTCACTCTCTGCTGATTACATTATTGTAATTAAATAATGTTTTCAGATTTTAAATAGTGTGCTGTGATTAATAACATACTGAGAAAAAAACTATGATTATATATACATTCTTTGGGTCTAACTTGGAATAACTATTGATCTTTGTTTAGAAATTTCTTATTTACCTATTACAAAAATCTCAGACAGAACTGTGGAAACTCCTTCAATATCTTCAAACATGAAATAATCTATCAGTCCAATTCATTTTTTGAGACATAGCTCTTGGATGGTCTTATTTTAATTCTCCTTCCCTAAATGACTACACACCAATAATCCTAGGAATCCTGGGATTTCCTTTCAATATCATACTGAGAATTTGCTTTATATCTTCCTCTCTTGCATTCCTTGATTCTTTGTCTCATTTCCATCTCTTTCTAGCTTGTATTATATTTTAATGGTGGATTATGCCTTCAATTAGTTTCCTGAAAGAGTAAATAGCAAATAGACTTTTTGAAACTTTACATGCTGACAAATGTCCTTTATTTTTAACATCACCATTAATTTAAAGCTTGGATGGGTATAGAATTCTTACTAGGAAATTATTTTCAATCTTTTCCAATATCCTTTCAAATTCCAAATGTATTTGTAAGTGAAAAGGGCTACGATTTACAGTATGTGAAAATACTCAATTATGTAATTATTGAAGATACAATTCTTCTATTCTCAAAGGCTAAACCTAATTAAGTTTTGAGGACTTTTTAAAATTGAAACCAATGAAAAATATGCCATTTAGGATGAATGCCATTTGTTATGTTATCAATGTGACTTCATATATTCATTTCTTCTTTACTTTTTACTTTTTATTTTGAAAAAAATTAACCCTACAGAAAATTGCAACAGTACAATAAATTCCCAGATGCCCTCCCCTAGATGTACTAATTGTAAAGTGTGCTATATACACTTTATCTTTCACTTTTTCTTAATATATACACATATATGCAAATTGTTGCTTATTTATTTATTTATTTATTATTGACTGAATCATTTGAGAGTAAGTTGCAAATCTGATGATCCTTTACTTTTATGTATCTCAGCACATTTCTGCACAGAACAAAGATGTTATCTTACATAGTGATAGAATGCTGATAAAATTAATTTGCAATGAATGTAATACTACTGTCTAACATAAAATCCAACTCAATATTTACCATATAGTCTCAATAATATCCTTTACAGCAATTTACTCCAGTGAGGATCCAATATGAGATCACACATTGTGTTAGTTTTCATATCTCTTTTTTTTTTCAATTTTTATTGGAGAATGTTGTAGTACAGTGTGTTTTTCCAGTACCCATATGCTCCAAGTCAAGTCGTTGTCCTTTAATCTAGTTGTGGAGGGCACAGCTCAGCTCCAAGTCCAGTCACCATTTTCAATCTCAGTGGCAGAGTGCACAGCCCACCATCCCATGAGGGAACTGAGCCAGCAACCTTGTTCTTAAAGTCCTGCCCTAACCAACTAAGCCATCTGGCCCTCCCTTTTGTCTCCTTTAATCTGACATCATTCCTAAACCATTCCTGTCCTCTCCAACACTGACCTTTTTAAAGAGTACTTCAAATTATTTAGGGAAACTTATTTTATAGTGTATTCCTCAGTTTTTGTTCTTTCTTCCTGATGGATAGCTGACATTTGATTTTTTAATTTTGGCCAAAAATGCTGTGTAAAATATTTTTTCTAAAGCATCTCTCCAAGAGGCATATAATGTCACTTTTCCCCTTCATTGGGATGCTTTCTTTAATCACTGGTTAAAGTGATGCCCTCCAGATTTCTCCTGGATATAGAAACTTAAAATAAAAATAAAACTTCTTTTGGAAACTCAAGATAAGAGAGGAAAAGCAACAGATATAACTCAAGGTTGTCAAAAACCTGACTTTCAGTATAGACAATATTTCTTCATTGATTATGAATGGTCATACTAAACATTAAAGACTTAGAGTGGAAATAAGTTAAGGGAAACTCATTATAATAAATCTAAGTATATGTGCCAAATTGCTGAATTTGAAAATTTTCTAAAGAAGTTTGTTCCCTGTGTTATTAAAAGTTATAAGTTACAGCTTGTTTAGGTGAAGGGCCTTCATCTCAATATGGTGTTGTCTTCTATTTGTTGCTTAAAAAATAGGTATGACTTTTTCCTCCATAGCCCCCAGTGACACTGTGACTGAAAGCCATCTTAAAAGATGAGTGCATATTTCTTTCTTAAGAATCTCTTTTCAAGGAACTGCCACATCATTTAATACAATTTAATCAGAAAGGGCTATCTGGGTTGACTTCATTATACATTCACACATTCAATCACACCACCATCACTTTTCAAATACCATCTCTTACAAATGGATGCTGTTAACTTTCTCAACAGTAAAGTCATGGCATGTGATTTCCACCCATCAGTGGGACTTAATAAATCACCCAACATATTACAATTTCACGCCAAGTTAGCACCTTCATCGGGGAATGAAATTAGCAGAGCAAATCCCGGCTAATTGTGAAAGATGCTAATTACCCACTCGCCCTGTAAAATAAGGCATGAGTGATGTGTGGCGAGCCCTGCTCAAAGTCATGAACACTTGAAAATGCAACACTTAAATAAAGCCTAAAACTGCTTATGCAGAGAGAAATGGAGACCAGACAGAGAGTAAAAATATACAGCTGCTAAAGAAAAAAAGAATTTGCAGGGATTTTTAAAATCTCATTTTAGAGCTGTAGCAAGACCAGTGGGGAATTGGATGACTATCCAGGAATTCATTATGGAGCCTTTACTTCTAGGTCTCCAATGCAAATCCTCACCGATCATTAGGGGAACATGTCCTCCCTGGTTAATAGCTGTTCACAGATGGGACATGAGATAGCTGTGAAAAAAGTGACCTCAGTTCAGCTACTCCTGGGTGGCAGGGTCCACATTACAGGCTGGCAGTAATTCGCAACCCTACTGGTGGCACAGAGGCCAGAAGCTGAACAGGTCATAGGGTGTGAATCCTGAGCAGGCATTTCAGAGGCTGCTAACTAGCTCCTGCTTGGCTGAGGTGAGCTAGTGGAGGTGAGCTGGGAGAATATTGCCCTGTCACTCACTGTCAGTCTGGTACTCTGTCTCTGGATGAAAGACTTTTCCCCCAAAGCTGTCAGATTGTCACATTTCACCAGCACAAGGCTCACATTAAGAAGACAAGCATGTTCTTTCCTAATAATGCTGTTTAGGGGTGTGTGTGTGTGGTATGTGTGTGTGTGTGTTTAATGTGTCACAACACATATTACCTTTTTCTACTCTTTCTAGCTCCTCTGAAGACCTGAGCAATCACTTAAGACTTCCATACTACCAATCCCAAATAAGAAAGTCCAACTCTTCTATTTTTCAGTTTATCTCTTAGGTCCCACACACTAAATTTCCTATGAAAAGCCATCATCACATTACATTTAATTAAAATGTCCCTGACTAATGACTTGTGCAAGCCACTAAAGCAATTATATAATTTACAATTGCAAAGGTAACCCAGAGAAAGAGATTGTATTGTGGATAATTTGTGTAATGATGCAAATGTGATAAAACATTAAATCCCTAAAGAGGCAATATGGACATTCTCCAAAAGACGAGCTTTGTGGCACAATTTAAAACATTAACATGACAAAAAAGAAAAGAGAAGAAAGAGAGAAAGAAAGAAAGAGAAAAGGAAAAGGACAAATTAAATTCCCAACTTCCAAATTATCTCTTTTAACAGAAAGGAATGAATTAATAACAAAAATGTTTTTATACTGTCATTTATAGGAATTCTATGTAATGTTTAACTACAGAAAAAGCATACCGTAGAAATCTTCTGTTTTTAGATTTTTCTTTTTACTTATCATAATAACAATAAATTCATGATAAGATAATGGTGACTACTCACTGCATTCCGTGACTATTGTCCCCAGAATAGTTTACATGTTCTGATATATTCTATATTGAGATCAACTGCTTTTGCACAAATTTCAAGCCTGAACATCTTCTCCTCAGCAGTGAAAAAACCTTACAAAGTAATTCTAGATAAAAAGTATCATATACAGGGCATAACCTTATCCGTTATTTTGTGTAAGGTAATTATTTGAGCCACTTAAGAATACAGAAATATGAGTTTTTGTTTGTCTTGGTTACTGCTGTCAGTTTTATATCCCACGTAAGTATGAATCATATGGTTCTCTACTTCTTCTGACTTATTTCGCTTAGCATGATAATCTCAAGATCCATCCGTATTGTCCCAAAGGGCAGTATTTCATTTTTTTCTTATGACTGAGTAATATTTCATTGTATATATGTACCACATCTTTATCCAATCATCTGTTGAAGGACACTTGTTGTTTCCATGTGTTGGCCACCGTGAATAATACTGCAATGAACATTGGGGTACATACATCTTTATGGATAAATGTTTTCAAATGTTTTGGGTAGATACCCAGAAGAGGGATTGCTGGGTCATATGGTAATTCTATTCTTAATGTTTTGAGGAACCTCCATACTGTTTTCTGTAGTGGCTATACCAATATACATTCCCACCAACAGCGTACGAGTGTTCCTTTTTCTTCACAGCCTCTCCAACATTTGTTTTTATTTGTTGACGATAACCATTCTAACAGGTGAGGTGATATCTCATTGTGGTTTTGATTTGCATTCCCCAAATAGCTGGTGAAATTGAGCATCTTTTAAAAAACTTATAGATACAAACAACAGTCTAGTAGTTACCAGAGGTTAAGTGGGGAAAGGGATGGTAGAAGAGGGTAAAAGGGGTCAAATATATGATGATGGAAGGAGATTTGACTTTGGGTGGTGAACACACAATGCAATATAGAGATGATGTATTATAGAATTGTGCACTTGAAACCTATATAGTATTATTAACCAGTGTTACCCCAATCAATTTAAATTTTAAAAAGAATACAGAAATAAAGATTGCAACTTTCTGTTTTGCCTGTATTTCTCTGTCAATAACCTGTCCCCTTAAAAATAAAATTAGAAACCTAAAATGATAATTCATTTTAAATAAATAAAAAGTTTTCTCTGCCTACCTTAACATCCAAAACACACAAACTCTACATTCCAGGAAAATGAAATTTATTCCTAAAATGTTCTGTGTTTTACAAACTGTGTTATATCATCAATATTTTCATTGTGCTAAAAACATCCTCTTCCCATATGTATTCCACGTTGTCGGAATCCTTCTGCTCCTTTAAACCTACACCATGAAATAGATCTGATTCTTCTTCCACCCAACCACTATTTATTAAGGCACTCTTGATTTACTCTGAACTCTAAGAAAGTGTACATTTACATTTTAAAGCAGATTTTAGTTGTTTCTATGTGTCTTCACCACCTTCTAAGGATTCTGAATCTAGAAGCTTACACTCTGTCAAGACTTATCACAACACCTCACAAATTGGGGGTACTCAAAAGTTGTAAAATAAACATATCACTATGCTCTATAAATTAGTTGAAATTAATCTTATATCAAATAACTATTCAGCTATGCTTACAGATACTATGGTGCTCCTGTTGATTGTAAAAAGAAACTGAGTTACAAAAAGAGAACTTAGAGAGTAAGGATCATAGAGTCATGGATTTCAGGTTAAGGAGATGGTTTGATCATCTGATATACTGACATCATTTTTCACATGGGAAAATGAGGTTCAAAGAAAGATGAAAGATTACACGGATGGTAAATGGCAAACCCAGAGTTTGAACCTAAGCCTTTATATTTAATTCAGAATTTGTTTGACTACTGTCAAATTAAAAACTATATATTATTTCTATATAAAATATGAGAGATCCTGGAGGAAAAAGCAATAAAATCAAAAGTCAATGGTCATGGAATTGTGATTTTCAGTGGGAGTATTTATGACAGTTTTATGCACCCACTGCATACACATACAGACTCTCACAGACACATACCCCGTGCACAGATACTTCAAGACCATCAGAATTCAGTGCGAATGAGAGGTTTGTTTCTTAACAAAATAGGACGTATTGTCGGTTTCTGGTTATAGTTTAAAAGGGAATTTTCATTCTTAGAGGGTTGTTTGGTTTTTTTCTTAACACAAATTCTAAGAAACTTGCTAACTACATTTTGTTTTCAATTCCTATCCAGCAAGGTCAAGGTAAAATTTGATCTATCATTCTTCATTTATTGTTCAAGATTCACCTGGAATGAAGCTCCCTTTTCTTTTTATTTGCAGAAGATACAGGTATAAAACTGTCAATTCTGTAGCCAATTTTGTCTAAACATAATAAATGTAGATACAAGTTCTCAGACACTATAGTAAACCATTTTTCTTCCTTCCTTTCACTTCCTGCTATGCTAATGAGTTTTCAGTCACCTCAGCACTAAATTCATTGATGAGCTCAAAAATATTATGATTTTTGAAAAGGAACTATTTCCACAAGAAACGCCCGTGATGATGCAGGACACAGGGAAAAGGAGCTCAGAAAGCAATCTTCTGACCAGTTCTGATCTGCTGTGAGGTGTAAGAGAGAGAACAACTAGTCAAAAATAAGTGATAGACATCTGCAGCGGTGGAACCGCAGCCCGCATCTGCGGTGGTGGAAAAGCTGGCATCCGCAGCTGCAGAGATGCAGGGGATCCCAGGACAGAACAGAGAATACAAAAACCAAGAGGTGGCCTCTTTCCCTGCTTCCCACAGCTGATCTCTCCCGCCAAGGGGACAGCCAGTTGGGCCCTAGGTCGGATAAAAGACACAAACTCCATACCTGGACCCCTCCCCACACTCTTCCAATCCTCCCCTCACCCTTCCAGAGATTTAAACTGCCCCCTGAACTGAGGAGTAGTGTCAGATAACAAAGGAGCCTTAGTGCTCAGTCGCTGGGAAGACAAGCGTGCAGCTCTGACCCACGGAAGAGGCTGGGAAGAGTGTGATTTTTGCTGGGCTAGGACAGAAGAGACTCCTCCACCCCCAGCCACCACCTTTTCTGGCCTACGGGAAGAATGTGACATGGCTGGGCTGGGAGAGAGAAGACCCCTCCATCCCCAGCCCCCACCCTTTCTGGCCTGCCTACGGCAGGGCAATTACAATTGCGGAGGAAGACTCAGGAGAACTGGACACAGGGCTGGTGGTGCTACTCTCAGTGCGCATATGTGCAGGCAAGGGCAGAAACTGCACTCACTTTGTAGAAACTACCATCCAGACCCCTCAGCCCCACACATCTAAATCTGCAGTCCCAACGTCACTCTGGGCACCAGGTGACCGGCTTTGCCTGCACAATACACAGAGGTCTCTTTGGTACAGCAGAGGACAACCTGGAGATTACTTGGTGGGCTTAAGCCAAGACTGGCGCTGCTTTTGTTTGTTTGTTTGTTTGTTTGTTTATCAAATAGTTTTTCTGCATCTATTGATATGATCATGTGATTTTTATTTTTCATTTTGTTAATGTGGTGTATCACATTAAAGATTTGCTGATATTGAACCACCCTTGCATACCAGGGATGAATCCCACTTGATCATGGTGTATGATCTTTTTAATATATTGCTGAATTCTGTTCGCTAATATTTTGTTGAGGATTTTTGCATCTATGTTCATTAGAGATATCGGCCTGTAGTTTTCTATTTTTGTGGTGTCTTTGTCTGATTTTGGGATCAGGGTGATAGTGGCTTCGTAAAAAGTGTTTGGGAGTCTTCCCTCCTTCTGGATTTTTTTGGAAGAGCTTGAGGAGAATAGGTCATGATACTATATATAGAGAACCCTAAAGACTCCACCAAGAAACTATTAGAGCTGATAGATGAATTTAGTAAAGTATCAGGATACAAAATTAATATTCAGAAATCAGTTGCATTTGTATGTACCAATAATAAAACATCAGAAGGAGAAATTTAAAAAAAACAATCCCATTTACAATTGCTTCAAAGACTATAAAATATAAAATACCTGGGAATAAATTTAACCAAAGAAGTAAAAGATCTGTACTCAGAAAATTATAAGACACTGAAGAAAGAAATGAAAGAAGATACAAATAGATGGAAACACATACCATGTTCATGGATAGGAAGAATTAATATAGTTAAAATGTCCATACTGCCTAAGGCAATATACATATTCAACGCAATTCCTATCAAACTACCAACGACGTTTTTCACAGAAATAGAACATATAATCCTAAAATTTATATGGGACCATAAAAGACCCTGGATAGCCTCAGCAATCTTGAGAAAGAAGAACAAAGTGGGAGTATAACAATACCTGACATCAAATTATGCTACAAGGCTACAGTAATCAAAACAGCATGGTACTGGCATAAAAACAGACACATATATCAATGGAACAGAATAGAGAGTCCAGAAATAAATCCATGCCTATATGGCCATTTAATCTACGACAATGGAAGCAAGAATGTACAGTGGGGTAAAGACAGTCTATTCAATAAATGGTGCTGGGAAATCTGGACAGACACATACAAAAAACTGAAGCTGGACCACCTCCTTACACCATATACAAAAATAAATTCAAAATGGCTTAAAGACTTAAATGTAAGATCCGAAAACATAAAATTCCTAGAAGAAAATATAGGAAGAAACTTCACAGATATTTCCTGGAGTAAAATTTTTACTGATATTTCCCCTCGCACAAGGGAAATAAAAGAAAAAATAAACATGTGGGATTACATCAAACTAAAAAGTTTTTTCACAGCAAAGGAAACCATCAATAAAACAAAAAAGGATCCTACTGAATGGGAAAAGATATTTGCCAATGATATATCTGATAAGGGGTTAATATCACAAATTTATAAAAAAACTCACTCAACCCAACTCCAAAAAAACAAACGACCCAATTAAAAAATGGGCAGAGGACATGAAGAGACATTTTTCTAAAAAGGACATACAGATGGCAAACAGAATATGAAAAAATGTTCAAACTCACTAATCATTAGAGAAATGCAAATAAAAACCACAATGAGATACCACCTCACCCCAGTCAAAATGGCTATTATCAATAAATCAACAAACAACAAGTGCTGGCGCGGATGTGGAGAAAAGGGAACCCTTGTGCGCTGTTGGTGGGATCGCAGATTGGTGTAGCCATTATGATATGCAAGTATCTCAAAAATCTGAAAATGGAACTACCTATGATCCAGCAATTCTACTCCTAGGTATATATCCGGAGAAATCCAAAACTCTAATTCAAAAAACTTTATGCACTCCTATGTTTATTGCAGCACTATACATAATAGCCAAGACATGGAAACAACCGAAATGCCCATCGGCAGATGACTGGATTAAGAAACTGTGGTACATTTATACAATGGAGTATTACGCAGCCATAAAGAAGAAAGAAATCTTACCATTTGCAACAACATGAATAGACCTAGAGAACATTATGTTAAGTGAAATAAGTCAGACAGAGAAAGACAAATACCATATGATCTCACTTATATGTGGAATCTAAAGAAAAGAATAAGTGAATGAACTAATCAGAAACAGTTTTGGAGACATAGAGGAAAAACTGAGGGTTGCTAGATGGGAGTGGGGTAGGGATAAGGGGGAAGGTGAGGGGATTGGAAAACAGTCAGTAACCACAAGAAGGCCACGGGTTTTGAAAATTAATTTGGGGAATGTAATCAATAATGTTGTAAAGATTTTGTAGGGTATCCGATGGACACTTGTCTCATTAGGGAGACCACCTCAGGGATAATGTAGATGTCTGATCACTGCATTGTACACCTGAAGCTGAATCTGAACAATAACAAATGTCAACTACACGTTTGTATGTATATATATGTGTGTGTGTATGTATGTGTATATGTATGTACTTACAAGAAGCGGAGTACAGCATTAGGAATAGAGACAGTGGAAATGTAATGGCTCTGTGCGATGTCAGAGGGATAGTGGATGGGGGACGGGGGGTTCACACAGTGTGAGGGATATAAATGATAAACGTCTAAGTATTACTTTGTCTTGTGCACCTGAAATTAATAAAAAATTTTTTTAAAAAAAATTATGATTTTTGATGCTTACTGTTACAGTGCACAAAAATTGATAACATTTGGACACTCGGTGCTTCACACAGCATCCCAGTCACCAAAAAATATAGGAGGAAGAACCAATACATTTCTTCTATACATGTATCATTTTACTCCTAATATGCCTGGAAATACAAGAAACAAATAATACTTTTCACTAATATAAGAAGAAATACTTATCTCAACAGTATAAATGTTAAGTAGTCAAGTGGGCTGAGATTCTGCATCAGGCAATATTCTGGTTTATGGACCACCTTCTGAGCTGCGATGTTCTAAAACTTAAGACCAATAATTACCTATCACAACAATGTATGTGAGACTTCCTTCAGAATCAGCACACCTTCCTCATACTTCCTCATGTACCTTTTGGCTTATTTTCTTAAGCACATGCCAGCACATTATACCTCTTTCTTCCTTCATTTTGAATGTTTCTCCTATTCTTTTATAAGTAATTAGATGCTATATCGAGAAGGAATTAATTCACCTGTGTAAAGATGAATATGATGGTTACTTATCTTGACATTATCTTTAGTCATCTATTCAAATAGGTATCTAAAGCTAACGCCAAATATTTTTGAATTGAAAAAAAATTCAAATGATTGAAATTGGTCTTCACTGGGATCTGCTCTTTACAAAATCTCTTGCTTAGTTGGAAGCCAGCCATTTTTCTTGTTCTAAAATATATACCACTGCAAGTAGTCAAATGTCTTTATATCAGAATCTACTATCTAACACTTCTCATGTAAATTCATGTTTTTTTCTTCTTTATCCTTAATGTATATACATATATTTAAGTTGGGAACTTAATTGCTGACTGCTGCAATGAAATTTGGTCTTTTGGGGCTTAATGTTGATATTTCCATCTCACATCAATTTTTTTTTTAAATTAGTCTTCAGTGTCCTGGTACATCTTAACAATTTATCATTTTATAGAACATAAATATGTGAGCCAAAAGCATCATTTAGTAGTAAAATATATTGTTAAATAAATTTCTATTAGTAATTTTATTTCATTATCAGAAAACTCTAGTTATATATATGAAGTGAAGATACAGAAAAATATGTAACAAATATTTGAATATTTACAGGTGCCATAAAATCTCCTACAATTTTTACATGGATTTTCTTATCAAGCATCACAACAATTCATGGGTTAGACCATACTGTCCCAGTTCATAGATGAAGAAACTGGAGAAGGTTAAAGATCTTGCCAGTGGTCAGCCAGGTTGTACTCTGGGTAGAGCCAGAGTTAGTACCCTAACAGTCTGATTCCAAACCCCATATCCTACGTGCTATAATGATGCCTGGTTTGTTACTTGACAATATCAGGTGAACTCCACGTCTTGTGGGTGGGTTCTGCCAGCAGATACAGACACAAATTTTTCTAGAATAGGCGTAAATGGGGCACAGAGATAAGACATAAGAATATGCATAAATAATGCAAGACTGAATACTCTTTGTGCCAAGTGAGTAAGTACTTAGAAAATGCTAACAGAGTTCTCTGAAGAAAGTTATCAGCAGTTTTACTTAAATTCTTCATGTCAGGGATGAACTGAGCTGGACTTTGGACAAGGAGTAACCAAAAACTGGTATGGGTGGCAGGGCACAGGGTGGGAGTATCATGAATCATGAATTTCAAGAGTCAAATAATAAATCATGAGCACTTATAGTTTGTTTCCATGAAAAACATCTGTTGATCAAGCTGGATTGTAAAATCCTTAGCAATGAAGATATCTGCTTTATGTTTTTCAAAGTATCTCCAGAACACAGGAAGTTTTCAGTAAATTACCAGTAATATGTGATTCAACTCATTGGAATGGCAGAGGATTAAAAATATTCCATCTAGAAAATGTTTTCTTTTTTAATTCAGTAGTTTTAATACTCCTTATAATAAAATAAAAAATAAAATTAAAAACAAAAACAAAAACTGTCCTGTTGTCATGCCATATTGCCAGTTATTCCTCTCAGTATGCCATATTCTCCCCTCATTTTGTGGAATACATTTTGTAGAAATGTATACATATTTTTTAAAGTCTGCCTGGGACATATTAAAAAGTCACAGAGATATTGCAATAGTACGGAAATTGCTTTGATGTAAAAAAAATTTTTTTTCAGAACTTTATTAATATCATAATTTGTATTCCCTATAAGAGATTTTGTTGTTAATATGGAAGCAAACAAATAATATTACCTAATCTACAATCTTAATAAGGAAAACAAATTGCAAAAAAGATATCCTTGTAATAATATACAATGTAAATCATATTAAAGTGAACAATGCCAATTATATTCAGTAATAATTTTTGTAATTGATTACTGAATAATTATTTATAACGTTATTATTGCTGAAGACCTGTCTTGACAGAATGTTATCAATTCTAATATAACAGATCGGGTCAGATTTGCTTGGTACCTTAACTATTCTTTACTTACATATTTCGGTTTTTTTTTGTTTGTTTTTTGTTTTCTTCGTTGGCTATAAACGTTGAATACTTGCATAAATTCCAAAGTTACCTGACCTTATATTTGTTCTGGGTAGCTATGGAGATAACTTAGCGGTAGATTAGAAATATAATTTGGGGAATTAGGTAAAAGGCTTTTCTTATTTAATATTAGAAAGAAAAACAGTTATAGAAGACAAAGCATTGTATCTACCATACTTAGCTGGCGTCTTCAGCCTTTAATTTCCCTCTATCTCACACGAAGTAAGAATGTTTTGTATTTGGTCCCCAGAAGATATTGAAAAGCTGTGTCGAGTAAACCTACTTGTGGTTTCTTGTTCTGACAAGGACCAGAACAACAGCAGTGGTGTCCATCTCATCAGTTTCACTGTCAGGGAAAGCAGAGTGCCAGCACTGAGCAAGCAGTCTGCTCCGTCCTCTGTTGGCAGCAGCACTCATGGTGCTGACAGCTTTTTGGCTCACTGAACATTTTGAACATACCACACAGTGCAGACCCCGAGGGCCTAAGTGGGCTAGACCTCCAATTTCTTTCTTATTTAGCATTAAGTAGAGTCTTGTATGCATAAAATGATTTAACAAATGTTCTGTAACTGTTTAAGCTATCGCAATAAATACCGTCTTTAATGGAAAAAACAGTCCTCTAATGGTCAGCTGAGAGATGACATTTTTCCCCTAGAAATATTGTCTAAATGAAATAAGAGTGGCCCAATTAGCCTGAAGGACCCTGCAGGTACTAACAATATATGGTCAGAGTTAGGTAGAAGGATAAGGTTCATGGCTATTTTAAATAGATGACAGTTGGGATATTGAGTATTAAGGAATCTAAATACATGGCCAGTTTACTTGACTTTGAAATAAATGCTGGAGATAGATGCTGCTGTTTTCCACTCCTAGTTCTGTTTTTCACAGGGCAACTCATACAAATGTAGGCTTTTCAAAGCATTGATATGCTAAAGCCTGTTCATCTGGATTAGGGGGAAAATAACTTCATTTACTCAGGAAACCTTGACATCTAGTCTTCTTTTTTTTTTTTTTAATTAAAGTTTGTTGGGGTGACAATTGTTTGTAAAGTTACACAGATCTCAGGTGTACAATTCTGTATACATCATCTATAAGGGGGGAGTGAGGGGGTAAATGAGGGTAAAAGGGATCAAATATATGGTGATGGAAGGAGAACTGACTCTGGGTGGTGGACATCTAGTCTTAATGCTTTATTTATTTATTTTTTCTACTAGGCAAATTCAATGCTTTATTGAAGGTGATCTGAGTCAGGGGTCCTTTAATGAATAATAATCCTGTGAAATCCCACTCTTTTATGACAAAATCACTTCCGTCTATTCAATCTTGAAGTAACCGAAGATTCCTTCCGCAAGTGAGGGGCAATACATTTGAGTGACTATATTTTCTTGTTTCTGAGATTACTAATGTGTTCTTTTTCCATATCCAATAGTTGTTGATACATATCCAACTGTTTTTGTTTTACAGCCTTCTGTTTATTTTGGAATGCTGCATTTTTTAAGAAGCTTATTCAGTTTTATTTTTCTTCTTAGATTACTCTTTTATTTATGTTACCTCAGGAGTGATCACTTGTTGGGATCCTTCCATTAAATTTTTCTTATGGCAGCCTTATTTGGGGAAGGATTTTCTTGGCTAGTTGGTTGTTTCCTCTACATGCTTATTCCTCCCTGTTTGTTTGCTCTGCACTTGCTTTTCTAGGACCCCAGGGTTTTTAGATGAGAACCAGCTCTTATATTTCTGATTCTGCATTGTTTTCTTAAGAAAATATAAACAATCCATTTCTACAGTCAGTATGTCATTTGGCCCAGTTCTTGATTGAGGGGTCTTCATAGCCCTTCCTTGTCACTGCAGAAATTTTGCTCATTATAGGCTATAGATCTTAACCAGCATCAAATCTACTTCCTACCTCCATTTGCAGACCCAGTGTTCTGTTCCTTCATAGTGGGTAGAATATTATTAGAGCTGTTTCTAGTGGGAATTAAATACAAAGATGCTGTGAATTATTTCCAGTAGTGGAACCATGTAGGCTTGCCTCTTCAAGTTGCTATTCTGGGTGTTTTCATTTCATTCCTGCTCCCTCAAAAAAGGTTTTCTGCTTTTAACATGAGAACATCTTTTTAAGTATATGCTAATAATGTTTCGTCTGTCATGTTGTAACAATTTTGAGTCTGGGGATTCTGTGTGTACTATCTATAACATTTATCAGAAGACATCCCCAAAACAGTTTTTAAAAAATAATTTTATTTAACTTTGGACAGTTTTATAATAAATTTTGTCTATTACAAAATCCAAAAATCACAAGGAATACAGAACATAGTAAGTCTCAAATAAAAGAATATTTATCTGAGCATGAGTTTTCTAGATACAAGTGTGGAGAGACCTGGAAGATCATTTTTAAGATTAGTATACAGAATATTTTATGGTTTTAAGATTTTTAACCCATGGATACAAAATTAAAATATCAAAATTGGGACAAATCTATCAATCAATCAATTGATCGACAGATATAATGAGCATAGTTTAAGAAATTCTGAGACTTGAATATGTGATTCTTGGGTGTATAACCCTTATACAAAAGACATGCTCGATCCTATTAATAAAGTATAGTTGACATTATCTTGTAAAATACCTTACTTTATAAAATATCATACTCCATAAAAATATTTAAAATATCTATTAGTTTTTTATACAGAATGTTGAAGTTTTAAAAATTTAATATCACATCAAATCACTTTATTGCTTCAGTACAAAAAAAGCTTAAATTGGTAATATGAATACTCAAAATAAGCCATAGCATGAATAAAATTTCTTGTTTGTCTATTCGATTTAAAATTGCAAAAACCAAATAAGGAAATATACATGCTATTCAGAAATATGTAGAATAATTTTACTTCAATTGGAAAGAATCCATTTCTTTCAAGTATTTATCTTATTAATGTTAATAATATAACACAAGTCAAAATTTTGTGGCCAAACTCTCAAAATTTTGCATACTAGTTTTTTTTATTAGAATGTAGCAATATATATAAAACTAAATTTGAAACATTCATTTGCTGAGTCAGCAAATATTTGGGATCAGCTATTATGTAGCTAAATTTTAAATGAAACAAAGTAAGTCACACGTTTTGCTATAGTAATCACCTGTTATTTTCATCTACACTGCATCCTTTTCTTTGAGGAATTTTCTATTTCATAAAGTACCTGAAGCTGTTATGTCAACTTTCAATGAATAGGGGCTCTATCAATATTTATTAAATAATTAGGATTCATTCTTATAATGTGATTTAAATGAAATGACAAATGCAAAGAGCAAAGAATTTAAGAATATAAGAAAAAGAATATAAATTTAAACAAATGAGAAAGCCATGAAAATTATTACATTATATCTGATATTTAAAAAATAATTTTCTGGCTTATAGAGAACGCAAGAAACAAGTTGTTTCTGTATGTATAAGCCAGTAGTGAGAATTTGTCCAGTATTCAGTAAATACTTGTTGAATTTAAGTGACTATCATTCTGAGATATTCCATTTGGGGGACCCTCAGCATTCTAGTTTTGTGCTACCAGCCACCAGGTCCTCACATTTCCCTTCTTTTCTCTCCCCTTAAATTTCTGTGTTCTATTCTTAATAATGCCTTTGAAATATGTAGATAAAGACATGCACTTTGTCTTTTTTTGTTGTTGTTTTTTTGGTCACATAGCATCTGACAGCATTCCATATGTCCTTCCAAGATTGCCTCTGACAGAAGATTTCTCAGAGATCTTATGTGTCACTATTTCTCCTAGTTGCTCCCAGTTTTAACCTTTCCGTTGTCTATTTATTACAAAATGAAACATTTTTATAAAGGGGATTTGTGTTGAGATTTCCAACCATATCTTTCTTAGAGGTCTGTTCTTTTTTTCTAAAGACCAAGATTTACATATTGATAAAAAAATTAAAAATTAAAAAAAATAACTGAGTAAATTTGAAGATATGATTGGCCTTATTAAGAGATTAATGAATCAGGCAGTATCCCATCTAGTAACTAGTGGGGAACTTGAGCAGTTGTATAAAATGGGAGGTTTTTATAGGAAGGGAGCTATTAGCAAAAGAAAAGAAAGAATATTTTCAGGCCAGGACATCTTTTAGGAGCCAAGGGACCAGCAAAGATCTTATCCTACAGATTGTGTCTTCTACCTATGGGTGATGGATAGAGACCATGTGACAGATTACCTCATTGGTGTTGACCAGAAAATTCTAGTCTGGTTAATTAAGATTACATTTCTGGAGAAGGTAAAAACTGCAATTAGGTTAGGTATTAAATCTGTTTTGTATCATAGGCTTCCAGCACAAGTGACACCTTTTGGGGCCTGCAATTTTCTTTTTAAAAATATCCACATTCAGTTTAACCGCCTTGTTTTCATAATCCTAAATACTTATCTATCAGCCAAGCTGGTTCCCATCCTAAACTGAAGGGTAAAATTGGGATGGTAAGAAATAAAAGAGACTGTTGAGTTGATAATAGCCTTTTGTTGGCTACTGAAGGCTCATCTTTGAGGAGATATTTCAAAGAAGAAAGAGGAGAGCTCAAAGGTCAGATTGAATTCATTTCACTACAAGATTACATCTTTTTATAATTATTCATCTTATTCAAACAGCACTCATAATAAATACTTTCTATCCCCAAACTCTTACTAATTTATTATCCTGTCATTTCTTTCCCTTTTAGTTGCCATGCTGAAAGAAATAATTTAAAATTGCATGCAAATGTTACTAATGAAATTTAAAATATTCTGTTGGAAAATAATGTGACTCAATGAATACACTGATAGTAAAAATCCAAATCAAAAAATAATAAGAACTTTTTGTAAAATTAGATACACAAAATGATGTCAAAAGTTGGTGCTCAGAGTCAATCTGGACACTCTTACCAACCAATGTCACTACTTAGAGATTAAATATTTTAAGTATTAAGGTGCTTTAAAAACTTGCATTAAAATAAAAGAATAAATCTTATTAAGTTGAAGAAATTCAACATGCTTATAATGAACAGAATTGACTATGCATCTCCAACATCATATAGTTTGGTTTATATGTCAATCTCTAATTTATTAACTAAAAACATGACTCATTGATTTACATCAAAATGTTGGTATCTAGACTAAAAAGTCCAATATTGAGAAAATATGTCTCTAAGATAAGTTCTATATCATGCACTGAAACGATCATGAGCAGAAAAGCATAAAACACTGAATTATAATCGTAGCTCAAGAATTTCATAGCTCTGTGACCTTGGGTAACTACTTAACCTCTTTGTCTTCTGTAAAGCAAACTCACTGCACAGTTGTTGTAAAAGTTAGAGATAATGTGGCTAGCTGAGTATATGTCAGTAAAGATATAAAATTATACATTATATCATATTCATTAATATTATCATAAGAATTACTCTAACAGTATATGCTATTTCTCTATCCCTTCAATCAAAGATCAGGCATACAAATATATATGAATATATACTTTGTTCACAAAATATTTTGCAAAACTGTTACATATTCAAGACTGCAGAAAAAAGTTTTTACATTATAGGTATACTCATAAAGACAGGTCCTTAACACTAAATGTAAAATAATGAGTCTCCATCTTACCACCTAAGTTCAGACATGATAAACATATTTTTTGAGTTATCTATAATGAAGAGTAAAAAGCATATTAGAAAGTTGGTAACTAAGAAAATCCCTCTGAACAAAGTTCAGTTGATTACAAAAAGAATAAAAGTCACATAATTTTTTCTTATAGCCTTCTTCAAAATAAAGCTATGTGTAAAAATGACACTATGCAGTGTCATTTTGGGACTGTCAACTCATTTAATATGAGTAGATTAGTTTCAATCCTTTTACTTTGTTAAAAAGCAAATATCTGTATAGGACAAATTAATAGATATTTTTAATGGTGAATTGAATTCAGTTTTGCATATGTAAAAAAAGCTCTTTTTTTAGGAAGGTATCTTAGAATTAGTTCTCCTAAAATAAGTGGGCTTTTTACAAGCAGAAAATGAGTAGAAACAAGTTTTAGGTTAACTGGTCATGATAATAGCACAGATTCTCTAGACATATAGGAATTATACAAAATTACAAGTTTATTATCCTTCTATTTAGAATAAACACTCATGAATACATCAAGTCGGATGGCTCCTCTTTGTCTATAAATCCTCTGAAGATATAGTTTACACACACCACCAGTGGTAACCATAGACTACTACTTTGGCTATTTACATTTAGGATCACATATAGTCATCAGTTTAAGAAGACAACAGAAGCCTTGATCGCTTATGTGTTAGTGAGGAAAAGAAATGTTAGGGGGATATTCTAGCCTAAGTCAAGGTTAACATGCCTTGGATTCTATTGCTCGAAGGACTGCCAAGTCTAGTGGGGAATATGACCTGCTACTGTGTCATCACCTCACATCTGCTAGATCTTGACAATAACGCATTTTGGGGCTAATATCCTGACAAACAGCACTCTCTCATGACTTACATTTGGCATATCTGTGAGTACTCATGAACACTGCCAGAAAAATAAGTTATCCCTATAGAAATTCTTAGAATGAAAATTAATTATTCCCTTAGTTATGGTTATTAGGAACTGATAGGAAGTAATGAAGTAAGAGAGCTTTGGGGCAACATAAGACCATAACCATGTTGATCATATGTTGGTAAAATGTAAAGCACGATCTTATAATGTACTCTTAAAATCAAAAGAAAATATCAGAATTACAACACAAATAAGAGTCAAGGGGAAATTTTTCTCATGCATGACTGTGTTTGTAGAATGTTTATAATTAATATTGTGAATAAAAAGTGACTGCTTAGTTATTCTTCATTTAGAGATTGTATCTTTTTTAAGGAGATTCTGGTGGTATTTTGCTAATTATCTGTCATAATATGCCTACACCATGGTTCTTAAAGAGAAAGGAAGGCAGAAATTTCTCCTTCTGTCTTGTCCAGTTCAATTGCTCAAATTTTTAAATCAGGAACATAAAATCTCACTATGTTATGTGAAAAGGAGAGTAATTTACAGTTAGCTGTAAAAACAAAAACATATAAATGTCGGAATCACTTCTTTTAAAAAATCTATGATTTGAGGACCATTTAGCAAGTGAGAATTTTATAAAAATTAAAATAGATTGTACAGGAGGGAGTAATGTAGCTTAAAGTAGCTGAAAATTAGGTTGAATTTTCCCCTTCAACTTAAATACCCTTGTAATTATACTTATATTTGAGGTAATATTAAGATTTATATCATGACAATTATTTCTTGAAATCAAAATATGATTTTGTTGGTTGTATATCATTGAGTCACACCAAATGTTCTAGGTACTTCCCCATATTTCTTAGCCCTCTGAAGTTAGTGGGACCATATGAACATCTCCAGCCATGTCACGTGAGCAAACACGATATGGGTTACTTCTTGGCCTAAGAATATTAACAAACTAATAAGCAATATTACAACTATTTTTCCCAAAGCCACTGTCATTCAAAGGTTCACATGTTGCAGATGAAGTACATAAATATTGCCTTAGTCCCTTTCTGTGTGTGTTTCATTTAATATTCAAAGGTAGCCTATAGGGTAGTATTATATCCATTTTATAAATTAGGGAAATTGAGAATAAAATTTGTTGTCACTGGAAGGATGGACATAACAATTAAGAATATGTGTCTTGAGATCAGAGAGAGAAACATTCAAGTCCTATCTTTGCATTTATTTCTTATGTGACCCTAGCTAGGTTATTTAAATCTTAAAGTCTCAGATCCTTCATCTGAAAAATAAGAATTATTACAGTACCTCCTTGTAGGATTGTAGTGGGAATTAACTGACATATTATGTGCTAAGTTATTAACATGTTGTAAACACTTGGTTAGGTCAAGACACAGGGAAAGTTTTAAGATGGAGCATTTTCATATTACAGAGAATTTGATATAACCAAGTTTCCCAGCATGGTACAAAGATAAATTCCTTACATAAACAGCATTCTTTCCTTGGTTCTTCTTCTCCTTCTCCTTCTTTTTTGATGTGGACAATACCCTTTACATTTTTGTCTAAAAGTAAAACATTGAAGAATTATAGATTCAGGGTACCATAGTAAATTTTTTAGAAAACATATATTTTTAAATCCCTTTGTCAATTTAGAAAGGAACATATTTTGAGGTAGGAAGGTGGAGGTGTGAGAGAAGTTCTATTCTTAAAATTCTCTTGTTAAGATTTTAGGGAGTCTTTGAACAATATTTGTACCTAAGAATAAGAGGAGTGATAGAGGTGGTCTTTCTAAAATCACTGTCTAAGACTGCCAACTGCCTAATTAAATTTTTTAATTTTTTTGTTTATTTTCTATAGAATAAGGTTCAACATTTTTAGCATATGAGTATTTTGAATTGATCTCTATTGATTTTTCAGGCCCACTCCCATCTTGTTCTAGATAGAGTTAAATTAAACTATATTCAGTGTCTCAAATGATGCATACTCATTACATCTCCAGTCATTATATTTGCAACTTATAATAAAATTCCCATTTCAATCCTGAGGATTATTGTTTTCCAGGATGGGAATATAACCCAATTAAGAACAGAGTAGTTTTCAGGGATGAGTAAAGAAGTTGTTTCAAACGTAAACCTTCCTACTCTGTGGAGAGAAGAACAGCAGAGACAAGCAGACATGAGAAATGGAGAAAGAGCATTTGAGCATCTGGATCTAGCCATACATGAAGTCAAAAGCATCCCATTTTACTTCCCATATGACTCAGGTGACCAATATATAATTTCTTTCACTTACAACTATACTTAAACACAGATTTTCATTTCCCTAATTTTCCCAAATGTGCTTAAGGTGGAAACTAAATTTAGTGTGCATAAGAGCCTCTGAAGAAGACTATTAGTGACAGATTTAGGGCTTCACTCGCAGAATTTCTCATTTAAGCATTTTGGGAATGAACCCGGGAATATGTATTTTTTTAGCCAATATCCTAAGTGTTTCTTATACATCTTAAGGTTTTCATACTTTAAAGAAAACTAGCTGTGAGGATTAATAAATTACATAATTTGATAGCACTTGAAAAACAAACAATAATGCTTGGTGCAAATATCAGGTATCCTTTTTATGCCTGTACTATCTATGCAGTGAATATTTGCTTTCATCAATCAGATTACCAAAAATATGAAATCAGTTACTGTGTTCTTATAGAGGCATACTTCTGATCAGTAACCATTGGCTGTCTTTACCTAACATTCAACACCAGTTCACACTAACAAATGATCATTGAAATTAATGACTTCATTTTGTACTAGGTTCAAGACAGCTGTTCCAGAATCTTCTAATGTGAACTTATATTTCTCACTGCTGATGGCTGCCGTGGCCTATGCCATTATACCACCTGCTCAGCTCTCACTCACCAGCAGCTGCTGTTCTTGCTTTGGCACCATCTGCCTGGCTATCTCTGCATCCCATCTGTACTATTCCTTGGCACTGCTAAAATTACAACACAGTCACTCTCTACTCCAAAACAGATGAATCCCTGAGTCATTTCTCCTTTTAGATTTAGGGAAGCCCTTTGTGGAACATCTATAGGGCTCTCCTTAAAAATACCTTTCCTCTCCCACTTAAAAATTTCATACTATTAATGGTTCCTTAAATCTGGGGTGAGTTAGTCTTGTTTGCCACAGCAGAAATACAGAACTTCACAAATGTAATTATAATGATATGTGGTGTTCAGATGAGGCCTATCCTTAAAATAACAACAACAATGATGAAAGCAAAATATTTTTTTTAAAAATTAAAAACATTTTACTATGTACAGAAGAGAAAAAACTGAAATGTTTTGCAATTTATATGTATAAACAAATAAGGTGACTAAGCTTATTATATAGTTGATCAACATCAAATATGAGAAAAGTATTGTGCTACCATCAGTGGGAAATATAAAATTTTTAAAACATGAATTTATAACCCAGTTTAGGAAATATAAATAATATAAATGATTAAAATATAAGCTAGAATGATTATAAGTCTTCATTTAGGAGAAT
Organism: Rhinolophus ferrumequinum; assembly: GCF_004115265.2. Classification (NCBI taxonomy): domain Eukaryota; kingdom Metazoa; phylum Chordata; class Mammalia; order Chiroptera; family Rhinolophidae; genus Rhinolophus; species Rhinolophus ferrumequinum. The sequence continues at coordinate 18,110,831 of NC_046286.1, read as the reverse complement.
TAAACCCCCAAACCTGCTTCTGTGCCCTCCTTTATCTTTATAGGTAAATGAGTCCTCCCCTGCCGAATTTATACATTGATGAAACTAAACAAGAAGAGCTTTGGATTCAAAAATGCAAAATGAAACACAGGGCAAGAATAAATTACAAGGAAAAAATTGAAAGAAGGGATAAAACATGATGATCTCTATGTGCTGAAGCAGAATTCTGAATTCTAACTTTCCTCCCGTTCTTAGAATACCAGTAGCCAATTCTGTAATTATCCTTTACTCTTAAATTAGAGGGATTATTTTTTTCCTAAGAGGGAAAAAACCCTCCACTTTTTGACATTTGAGATGCTTAAAAACTATTTTTAAAAAATAGAAAATCACGGTTCTTCTAGAAATAGAACATAATTGTGTCAAATAAAAATAAATCTGTACTTAGTAAGGACAGACTTTTATTCAAAAAGATTATTTCAAGGGAGGGAAAGAGGCTACTTACTGTAAGATGGGAGAGAGACCAGAACTAAGTCGGAACTCAGCTATGCTGAAGCAGAGGGTTACAGAATTTTTAAGGGCTGGGATGAGCTACAGTAAAAATACTGGAGAAGATTGGGGGAGGTCATAAGCTATCTGTGTTTGCTAATTGGTTTCATCCAAAGAAAAAAACTCATATCTTTATGACAGGAAGTACTTTTATAACTTGGAGCCAGATACCCACCGTAATTAGGCTCTTACCTCCCACAGACACCGGAAAGTAAGGTTACTATCTCCTTTGAAATAATTAAAAATAATTCTGGTAAGACAAGGAATCTTAGTTATTTAGGCACGTTACATAGAAGGCAAAAAAATAATCTTCCTTGTAGAGAAAGGCATTAATCAATAAAACAAAGGAGCACACCCATCAGAACTGAGCAAATGTTGTAAAAATGTTAACATATGTATGTTATGGCTTCTTTTCAGACTCATCTATGACAGAATAGTCTTGTCTTTTTCTGTATGTTAATTGCTATATATGCTTTCATATTCTAGAACAAACTGATATTTAAGATAACATTATTCTATTTCTCCCTGAAAAAAAATATACACATATATTTCTGTCACTGTTATTTTTCATATAGATTTCACTAGCAAAAAAAATTTTGATAAATTTTAATCAAAATAACCTAACCTCTATTGTACAGAAGAGAAAAAAAAAGATAGATAGATGAGAATTAAGTGTCATACACAAACTTTTGAAGAGATTAACTGAACATGTAACTAGCAAGACTGAATTTTATCTGAGTACTGTGTTCCTGGAAAACAACAACAATCAAGAAATCCCCCACCCTTGCGTGTTCCCAGAAAAGGCTAACCACAAAGGACCATCCTGCTCTCACTTATTTGGAGACGACACTTCTCCCTCCTTTCTCTTGACTATCATATACTTGTGTATGACTCCTTTGTTTACCTGCCTCTATAAAACCCCAGACATCTCCTTTTCTTTAAGATGCTCCTCATCTTTCTCTCTCCCTATTGCAATAGACTGAATAAAATTATCTCCTTAATTATCCTGTGCATTTGTCTTTCACGTAGCACCATTTGCTACAGCCATGCATATCCCTTTTATGAATTATTAATAATCTCTGGAGGTAGGAAAACATTTCATATTCACACAATGAAGGTCACAGCTTTTCTTAATTGTGGACTCACGGACTCAGACATACTAACACATAGAGACCTTAGAGTTTCCATTCTACAACTTCAGTCACAGGTCACAAGTGAACAAACATAAAAACTTGCACATTCCTTCCCAGCAGATATGTAATTATTCATTTAGTTGAGCTCATAAATAGACAAATAAATAAAAACTACTAACAAACTGCATTCTCCATCATCTTTCACATAGCGGAGAACCGATTGTTATCATCCGTCAGCCAACACCACCAAATGGTCAGATGATAAAACCAAATTTTCAATTATTGCTGCTACCCACCAATGGGGAATAACTTAGTGTTTGTGCATAAACCAGAAACAAAAACAAAGCACAAAATCAGAAGAGAGGAGGGGAAAAAGCAAGTCATAAGCATTACAACTTCATTATTTGCAAGTCACTTTGTGAGCCAGTAAAAGCCGTGCCGGGGCTCACGCATCCCATGAGATACCCGTCTACGTCAGTGCAGCTCACCTAACTCTGACTGGTGAATCCATAAGCATCTTGGGATGGTCTCTAAAATAAAAGGTACACTGATGTTTGATCACTCTGGGGTCAAGTTTACCATTTGCTAAATCCTGCTGTCATATGCTGAGCTTTCAGGCTGCCTCTATAGTGCTTACATGAGTGGATAGTCATAGATCAAGACATATCTTGAGCATAAAAATAAAAGTTACCAAAGCCAACAAATGAAAAAGTAATATACAGTCAACAGAGCCAATTCAATTTGCAGGTTTTTTAAAAAGAGAAAAATGACTGCATGTTATACAAACATGCTCATTGTGTTACCTCATCCACTCATACCAGAAACAGCTATTAAATAATTTACTCAACAGACACAAATGCAGAGATTTCTAAGAGAGGGTTAAGAGGTTAAGAAGGCAAGTGGGAGAAAATAGGTAGGCAGGACCATATCCTGAGGGACGTGATTTGTTAATTAATAATATAAAATATATCATAAAAGCTATGAAGAACCACTGGGAATTCTGTGTAGGAAATGATAGTGTATAAAGGGTTTTCACAAACATTGTCATTATTGAAACATAACACATTATAGATTTTCTTCAGGATTTTCTAATGTTCGTCCTAACTGAGAAAAACTGAATGCTTAAAATAAGTCACAATCTGCTTCTAAGTCACTTTTTTCTGAAAGTTGAAGCCCATATTTTCATTTAGATTCTAGATTTTAAGTTCTAGAAGTATTAATACTAGTGCAATAGAACCCATATAGAACAGTCTCTCCGTTTTCCAGGGTTGTTGGAGGCTGATGGAAGAGAGGCATTTGGGGAAGTAGAAGGGAGTATGTCTTAAGATATTTACAGGTTAATGAGTTATCCTCTCTTACTATACAACCAGAGGGAAAAATTCGCTTTCCCACTGACTTTTAAAAACTGAGGAGCCTACTTCTTTGTCCAACTGGGTTGTGTACTGATAATGTAAAAATTTCATAAGTTATCTATTGGAGACTTAAAGAATTTTGTTTGTTTTTGCATTTTTTAATTGCTTAACATTTCCTAATTTTTCTCTTTTCCCCCTGATTTTCTAAGTGTCTTTCTCCTTTCATCTTAAGTATTTTCTTCACTCCCTATCCATTACACCTTGAAAATGGAGTTGTAGTCTTTGTCTTTCTTGTTTCTTTCTTACACTGACAATTCAAGCCTATACTAAATGCTGAATATAATGGATATCTTTCTCTACCCAGACTGCTGCTGAGTCTGAAGTTGGGAGGGATGAAATCTGCTCCCATAGGAAGATGGTGACATTTTCCATTTTAATGCAGCCCAGTGCTGGATATGAAGAGGTGCACTCTTGAGTTCATCTTAAACCATTACTTTGTGTTCTCTTCAAAATGTATACTTCACAACATCTGACCTATATATATAAATATAATATGTATATATATGTATATATGTATATATATGTATACATATATGTGTATAATATGTATATATAGATACATGTTATATATGACATAACAGATGAAAAGGAACTGCTGAGACAAAGAAACAGTACGATGTAGTGTAAAAGAAAAATTGCACCTAATATGTGCTAAAAATAGCAAAGAAAACTTTATTCAAGACTATTGCAATAAGGGTCAAGCCTATACTGAAAGAGAGAAGAGAGATTAAACTCAACTCTTGAAGAAAAAGGCATAAGGATTTTTAAATGCTGAAGAGAGTTAATGGAAAAGTACTGGATGACAGAGGGAATGGATTTGTCAACGTGAGGAGGCCATCTGTGTTGACCAATAGTTGCTTACTGACATTAGGCCCCTACCCTCCTCCTACAGCATCTGGAAGACAGAGACTCTGTTTTTCTTGATAGTTGTACTAAAACGATGGTTCCAAATTTCTTGAGAAAGATACTCGTGGGTCATAGAAGTTGTACATTTCAAGAGGCAGAGAACGAGTTTACAATTGCAAGCTTTCTAAAGTAAATGCTCTAATAAAAGGGAAGTCAGGGACTTACATAGTCAGGAAGAAGTCTGTCTAAAGTTTTGTCAAGCTGTTAAGACCATCTGGGTCAGTAGCGTAGAGAGTATTCTAGGAAATATATGTATTTAAATTTAATTTATCAAGAATCTGCAATGTGTATGCATACCAAAATCAAATTATGTTAAAATCATGTGACCAGTTACCAGAGGATGGAGGGAAGGTGGTCAAAGAAGAGAAAGAAGATCAAATATGTGGTGATAGAAAGAGAACTGAGTCTGGATGGTGAACACACAATGCAATATATAGATGATGTCTTATAGAAATGTGTACTTGAAACCGATATAATTATACTAACTAATGTCACCCCAATAAATTTAATTAAAAAGTCATGTGCCTAGTTGCTATAATAATAAAAGAAGTGATATCCATTTTCTCTCCCTCGTTTTTCAGTTTCTTTTCTTTAACAAATATTTCCTGTACAATTTTTGTTTGTTAAATGCTTTGTTTGAGAACTGCAAAGCACACACACATAAAAGGTATGTAAACTTTCAATAGCACTGGGAATTAAGAACTTGAAATGAAGACTTTTGCTCAAACTTATTAAATGCCAGGAGAAATTTTTACAAAACAATGGTCAGTTGAAAAATTGACACAAAATGGTGGGTCCATTGGCAGTAATTGGGTAGCAAAGAAACTAGGAATAATTTCTCCTACAGCATTATTTTCCCTTCATTAAAAATAGTCATAGTCATAGGGAAGTCAAAGAAGAGAATTGGTGAAATTGAGGGTCCTTATGACTTTGATTAAATTTAATTCTGAATCCTAGCTCTAGAAATTATATTTCTCTATATATACCCTTCCTAGACATAGTCTTTCTCCCTGGATAATCAGCAACCCCTTAGGCAGCAGAAGACAACAGCCCAGACCTGACCACCCATTAATACCTCATTTCTTATACTGATTCTAGCAGCTCCACTATTTCATTTTAGCTGGGAGTCCTTGCATTATGAGTTTATCACTAGAAAAACAAAACGAAATCTCAAGTTCTGGCAGCTACTGGTTTTGTGTTGCTTTTTTAATTTATTGTTATTTACAATTAAGTAATCAACTTATTCAATATTCTTAGATATTGATCAGTCAGGAATAGTAGAGTCCTTTCTCAGAGTATGAATTTTTCATTTAATAAAGAAATATCAAACACACAATTATTAGATGATATTCATATTCATCAATCTTTTAGCTTTTTAAAAGAATAATAATGTTTAACTGCAAACATGTAGTGTCCAGGTTGAGGGAAAGTCTTACCAAATAATTTTTTTCTTTAAATGTTATAACAAAATTTGGACTAGATGGAAGGAAGTCATGAAAGAGCTCTGCTTACACCTCCAACTCTAGACCTTAGAGGGTTGGAGATGAAAGTGAACAATGAAGTCACTCTTGAGAATGACAGTTGGGTCCTGCTGAAAACCTCTGGGAATGACCTCTTGACAGGTTAAGCAATAGGTACTATAAAGATTTATCTCTCAATGGTGTCATTTGGGCAGTCATAAAAGATAGATATAACGTCTTCAGAACAAAGGAGAAACTCCTTACTGTAACAGTATAGGCTGAAGCTTCTTTTTTGTCCAAGTAGGTTGTCTGCCGGTGGGTGGCAGTGGTGGAGAATTTAGTATATGTAGAATAGTAGGCATGAGGGGGTAACGCTGGAAGCTGGAATTAAACTGAAGTTGAATGTGACCCAACAACATGATTTCTATACCCAACAGGAAAATATGCACATTTATTTCTAAGAAAAAATAAATCCAAGAATTTGTAATGCTATTACCAAAAATTCTAGCGTTATTCACAATTGTCAAAAAGTAAAATACTCATCAACAGTTAAATAGATAAATTGTGTATAAAATGGATTACTATTCAAAAATGAAAATAAGTGACATACAATTATACATAGCAACATACACAACTGTCATCAAAATAATATCGAGCAAAAGAAAGCAGAAATAAAAATAAATATTGAGTGACTTGATTTATACAGAATTCAAAAGCATCCACAAATCATCTACACTTTCAGAGAAATAATTATCTTCAGGGATAGAAGTGTGCTTTAGGAAGAAGGACAAGGGAGACTTTTTACATGCTGATAATATTTTACTTCTTGACCTAGTTATGAGGCATATTCATTTCTAGGGCTCCCATAACAAATTACCATAAACTGGGTGGCTTACAACAAAGAAAAATTTTCCCTTAAAGTTCTGTGACCAGTCTGATAGCAAGGTATCATCAGGACCACCCTTAACTCTGAAGGCTCTAAGAGAGAATCCTTCCTTTCTTCTTCCACCTGGATCTGTTTTCTTCCTAACTTGTAATTAAGTTAATAATTCAAGATGTTATCATCCTGAATTACGCAGGTGGGCCGGCCTTAATGCAATGACAATTCCCTATAAGAGAGAAGAGGAGAGGACACAGACACAGAGAGGGCCATGTAAAGTCAGAGAGACCAGAGTTAAGCAGCCATATTTACAAAGATCCGTTTCCCAAATAAATTCACAATTACAATTTCCAGGGATTAGGATGAGGACATATCTTTTAAATGGTGATTTAACCCACTATGGGCATGTTATATGGGCATGTTAATTTGGTAAATATCTGTTGAACTATATATTTAGGACTTATGTTCTTTTTATGCATTCTACTACGTTAAAAAAATAACAATGGATTAATATTTCTGCTTTTTATAAGCTTTTCAATTATGCAAATCTAGTCTGATTAGGCATATATTGGACATTGCAATGGGGAGAGACTACTGGTCTCCTTATGATTTGCAACTTTTTAGTCCCAAATTGTTCTGGAATATCACAAGTAAATATATATACACATTGTGTTTAAAAGAGACATTTTAAATAAAACAGGCTCACAAAAATTAGCACTACAGAAATCAACAACAAAAATAAGAAGTAACAGGCCAAACATTATAAGATTTATGGACAGAATGATAATACTAGATGACATTTCCAAAAAAATTTTGCACTCTGACAAGGTTATTTTAATGTACTTAGCTCAGAATGGATGCTTCAGCCACGCCCCCACCCCTCTGCCCACCACCACCGCCACCACCAAACACATAATTCAAAATACATGCACTAAAAGGCTACAGTGACATGTCTTGCTTTGTGTGAGAGCAAATATAAGCACAGTTATGAGGACATAAAGAATGATGTCCAACCAAGAATTAGGACAGACAAGGAGGCTTCCTGCAGCAGAGAACCTTAATTATTAACCTATCTCAATAGGTGACACTAAGTCTAAATTGCTTATTATGTTTTCTGATCACAAAGGATACCAAACACTTTTTATGGCTTGTTGTACTATAAATTTTATAATGTAGGCACATCTGACACACAAGCAATATTGAGTGGAGTTACTAAAATCCCTTATTATCATCCGGTGTTTTACCACAGAGTTACTCTTCTGTGCAAAAGGCCTTCCTCTTCTGCTGAAGTTGTTAGTGAGTCCATTGTATGTTCTTGATGACCAATTTATGAATTAGCTAGAAATATGAACTTCACTAAAAATATGGAAGAGAGAAACGGCATTTTTATTTCTGTTTCATTTTATTTATCTGTGTTAAAACCATGTGAGGCAATGGAGAGTCGTGTTTAAAACCCTACACTAAAGTAAAAGGTCCCGTATTCCAGTTCTGCCACTAACTAAATCTGAGATTATTTCTCAGAACCACAGCCTATTCATCTGTAAAATAGACATAAGAATAGCCCCTCCTATCCAGAAATATTGTCCTTTTTTCTAACTGAATTCAAGAAGATTTATAAACGGATTAAGGATGTTCTTTCTCCTCTGATATTAGCAGAGAAAAACTGTCCCTTAGCAGACAAGGGGGTGGGCAAGTAGCATAAGCTAAAACAGGTAAAATTAAACTTTTCATTTTGTGAGATACTGAGAGAGCATCTCCGATTTTCCCCTTAAATATGTTTAGGGTTTTTTTGTTTTGCTTTTTGTTTTGTTTTGTTTGTTTGTTTTTTAATATTTTGGTACGACATAGCCTACCCTGGCAGATGTAGGCATGATTCTAATTACATGTGTAACCAGGTAGTAGGAATCAGAGGTTTCTACTATCGATTTTGATTATTGAGGTTTCTGTCCAGGTCGTGATAAGGAAATGATTTCAAAGTGATATCATGCAAAAACTGTCTTTCTGCTTGTGGTCTGAATTAAAGATGGCTCCCAAATTTATCCAAGGCCATGACTCTTCATCTGTATTGTCAATAAGTATCCTATTCTGGAGAGAGTAACTCGTGAGACTACTATAAATCCAATATCATATGGTTCACTCTTGCCCATTTGCCATCTCTACGTCCTACCAGCTTGGAATTTCTGGATCAGGAAGAATCACTGGACACATTGCCTGTGTCATGTGGGTGTCATGAGGGGTCTCTGGTCCTGCTCCCTACACTAGAATGAAGGATATGGTGAGGCCAAAAAGGAACACCAACGGAACAATGGATAGGGGGTTCATACCATTATAGTCTTGCTGGTGGCTGGGTTGGAGATACAGGAAGCAAGAGCTACATGATCCACAATCTGCCGTCTGCTTCTCTGCCAACCAACCAACCCCTTGCTAACTGCAATCCGCCCTTGCGAGCTCAGCCCCGGCAGTTATATCAGTGGCCAATGGCTAACTGGTTACAGCTGATGGCCATCTACTACCCGAGCCCGTACCCTTCCACAGGAGATCAAGAGCCTGGAAACTGCTCTCTGGGGCTCTCTGGTCCATAATCTGAGAATAGAAGTATAGTGATTTTGTCTTAAATAATTCTGTAAAGACCCAAAGACAAGAGGTGTGCTAAGAAAGATCCCGGATTAGCTTAATTTAAGGTGCAAAAACAGCTGGAAGTTTTTTCTAACATTTGTATTCAAAATCAAACGTCATTATTCTTTGCAGGTTATCATTTATGGTTTGAACTTTTCTGGCAGAACACTTCTTTCAGTAGTTATTGAAAAATGAACACGGCAAATCCAAGTAATGTTAGAACTAAAAAAAAATTATATAATTTCTTAAAGCAAGTACTGATGCCCAATGCAACAAATCATTTTTTTTAATGAACCCAGTTGATTTCAGATAACTGGAAACACTTAGAAGAATTGCAAAATTTGGGAATTGATTTGAAGCGGAAAATAATTCCTTTTATAACTCAAGGGCAGAAAATATTGTTGGATTTCACAAGGAACTGAAGTGGAGGAATTAAAATACATATGTTTGCATAATTGTCTGTATCAATAGGTTCTCTTGACTTTGGCTTCAGGTTGAGTTTGGTTAAGGTCAGAGGTATTTATTCTCTCACCTCCCTCCCTGAAGGATTTCCAAGGGCTGGCTTTGTTCCTATACCCAAGGCTACAACTCCCCATAAGACAAAACTTCCCACACAGTTCTCTCTCTCTCACTTTCCAGCTTCCAGTAACTTACCTTCTCTTCATCCATTCAGGCTTGGTATAAAAGATTTACTTACTATTGCTGGTTTCGTCATTGTCTATAGTGGTTTCCTTACACCTGTTAAACAAAAACTTTCATGGCTGAAATCTTTTCTGAAGGTATGGTTATATTGCGCCACATGCTAACCAGAATAAGGCCCAAGTCCTTGGGCGTATAGTCTGAACCATCAGCAGTAAGACTAGATGGACAAAACAACATGGCCACAGTCTTGAAGTTGATGGGCTCTTTCTGTTGTACATTATGCTTTGGGGCAGAAAGATGTAAGTTGTTTTGAAAATTTTTACATTGCCTATAGATTGAGAGAGCAAGAAAAGGTGAAGCAGGAAAATTCTAGGACAGGTGCACAGTCCATGAGGAAGAAATATTTACTACTTTGATTGGTTGTAGGCAACAGTCTGAAAAGGTTATGCAAAGCAGGATGTGGCGGTGTCTGGTGTTCGCTTACTTCTTCTCAGATAGCCACCTGGATGTTAATTCAAAGCTCCAACATACATTCAAGAATGTGAGCAGTCTTTTGTTAGTTGGTCCACACCTATTAACTGATTAATTATTCTTTTCTCTTTATTTCACTCTCTGGTCTGCTGTAACTTAATTTAGGATGTCTCAGAATGTTTTCTCTTGTCATGCCCTACCTACACCTTTGGACATTTTCTTTATTAAACTGTCTTTAAATTACTCTACTTGGGAAAGTCATCTGTTTCCTGTTGGCCCCCTGACTGATACAAACTCCAAATTAACTCTATCTAAATCTCTATGGTACTCTTTTAGAAAGATCCATATGATTGTGGCAGTTGACAGTGCTTAGGAACTTTTTTGGGAGTATGGGTACATTTTATTTACCTGTCCTTCCTTTTCCATTTAATTTTTAGGCATGATGTTTGAGCATTTTTACATCTGAGAAAGAAGGGACAGCCTATTTTTGTATTTCCAGTTTCCTACTGATATCTTCTGAAAGCTGGAGAGAAATTACAAGTCTTTCTTTAAGTTGAATTTAGGAAAAACTAGATAGAGTTAAAAGGGAATTGAGGTTAGAGGTTTATGAGAGTAACCTCCAAGATGGCACCAATAATCCTTGCCTCTTGTTGTTTATCCCCTTGTGTAATATCCTGAATTGAATCAGGAGTAGTCTCTGTGGCCAATAAAATAGTATAGTGTGTGACTTCCCAATTTTTGTCATAAAAGGTATTGCAGTTTCTTGTGCCTTTGGATCACTTGCTGGGGGTAAATAACTGCCCTGTTGCAAGAACATTCACGCATCCCTGGGGAGAGGCCAATCGGCAGAGCAACAAAAGTGTCCCAGCAACAAACAGCAAATCATAAGTATGAGTCAATTTGGAAGCAGTTAAGTCATCAGAGGGATAAAGGCCTGTAGCCTACAGGGGACTGTGTCTGACTGCAATCAATGAGACACTCTAGGCCGAAACTACTTAGTTAAGCTGTTCCCACATTCCTGATCCCCAGAAATTGTGAGAGGCCATGTTTATTGTTTTAAGCATGAAGCTTTAGGATACTTTACTATGGAAAGTAAAGAATAAAATAAAAGTAAATACAACAATATGTACTGACTTTCATTTCAGATTATGGAAGTGAAGGGGAACAGAATTCACCACCCCAAAATATGTCACTTTGGCAGGTGGATTGTTTTAAGCAGAAGGTAATTAAGGCCCAGCAGATTCAGGAAAAGCTTTTTACCTCTCCCTTAACTGCCTAAAAAAAAATTAGATAGGGGGTTTGTACCAGGAGGAGAACTAATACCAGAAATAACTTTTTATATCAGAAAGACTTATCTACATGGCAGGGCAAACATCTCTTTACCAAATATCTGTCTTCTCATCCTCCTGTGAATTGTCTTCCTCCTCTTTAAAACCTCAAACCCTTACCCATTCTCCTTAGCTCAGGACGATATAAAAGCCTCAATTGCCTGACTGAGTATGAGTCTCATATTTTTATGGGGCTTCCAAAGGTATGAAGTTTGTTTTTCTCCTGAGAATTTGTCTTATATCAACTTAATTATTAAACCAACCAAAGAACCTAGAAGGGAAGAAGGGAAAAGCTTTCTGTCCCTGCAAAAGCTATAAATTGTAGGACAAGAGGACAAAAAAATCTCCAAGTGTCATGATGTTCAGGAATTTTCTTCGAATTTGAAAAATTACTTTGGATTTATTCTGTGTGGGACAGATATTCGAATTTCATAGGGTTTAGACACTTTTTAGGTGGATGGGCCCAAGGTTCCGGGCAAGTTGAGAGTTGTTGAGGCCTTGCAACATAGAGGACTTTGCAACATCGGCACCATTTTACCGAGGGGTACAAGAAGCAATCAGCCTCAAGTGGTTGACTTGTCAAGAGTTACTGAAACCCAGGGTCCTTATAAATGTGATTAAATTTAGTTTTGAATTCCAGCTCTAGAAATCCTCTCTCTCTCTCTCTCTCTCTCTCTATATATATATATATATATATATATACATATCCCCTCCCCATGGTAGACCTAGCCTTTCCCTTGGGTAATCAGCAACCCCCAAGGCAACAGAAGACAGTAGCAGAGACCTAATGATCCCAAGGTCAGGACCTCTGGCAGGTTAAAGATAAGATCTTGACCTAAGACCTTAGTCTAAATTTTGTTTCAGCTTCTGAGCCCTAAGGTGTAATGACGCCCTGGCTATTTTCCCATGAAACCAGAAAGAGAGGGAGCAGAACAAACCTCAGAACTGTCCTCAAGGCCTGAAGAAAGGATTCATTACTCTTACCTCACCTCCAACCAATCAGCTCCCAGTTGCCCTATATAACCTATAACCTAGTACTTACCATCCGGGAGGTTGGGCTTTTGAGCATTAGCTTTCCATTCTCCTGGATGTCACCATTCGTAATAAAATAGCCAATCTTTCTCCACTGCCATTCTCAGTGTTTATTGTTTGGCTTTGCTAGTGCCAAGTGGATGAACTCTTTCTGTTTGATAACATTACTAGGTTGAATCTTGCTCTCAGGATTTGACAGCCATAATGTATGCAACTGTTTTTGTACAAGTGTCATTTTCAAATTATGTTTAACACATAGATGCTGGTTTCTTCCTTCACAGTGTTTATATGTTTGTGTTTTCTAAATTTTTTTGCAGCCAACCTCTATATAAATAATTGATTTTGTAAAAGTGTTTATTTTAAATGCATGTATTTGAACAAATATGATAGCTTACAAACACATTAGTCTCCAACTATCTCCTAAGGGTTTGCTGGGATAGTTCCAATCAAAAATATTCTATCATGTTGTTATATCATATGTTAGACCAATGTGTCTTGATTTTTGGTTTTAGAAAAAAAAAAGCCACTGCAGATCATTTCTTACTATGTTAAGAAGCTTAAACATAAAAAGAACAATGTATGAAAATAAGAGAGATGTGAACAGAAGCAGCCAACTGGCATCCATGCTTGGGGCTCGCATGCAAATCAAGTTATCCTTTGCTTTCCAACACTTCCTAATTTTTTATAAAACCATATTTGAGGCTGGATAGCAACTCTATATGAAGACATCAGTGATATAAATATGGACAGCATTGTGTTCGGTAGAGCAATGCCAGGAATTGACAGGACCAACAGATAAAACCGAAGCAATTAAGTTTCCACAAACACTTGACTTGGTGTTGAATCAACACTCTTCTTGATAAACAGCAGTGTAGCAAGACATAAATGACAAATCTTACATGTCCAATATATAAACCATGCTGGTTTAATGAAGTAACAGAATTCTTTTCCAGCTTTGTTTTTACAATGTGGGAGAAAAAAATAAGTTGCTCAGTAATTTGAGAATTTTACTTCAGAGATCATGTAAAATTCTTTTTCTGCAAAATGTTAAAGGATTTATAGGTGAGCTTTGGCAAGCTTCCAGCTTAATACCACTCCCCTCCAACAACAACAAAATTCTTACAACTAGAGGTGAGCAATTTTTGGATGACATTTAATTCTCTTTTCCCACAGACTGTTTTCCAGGCACTCATTAAGAAATCTTTGGCAAAGACAGAAAACTCTATCTCAGGAGCCTCCAATCTTTCTGTTATTTTTTTTATTCCATATCCCCCACCTCAACACATAACACAAAATAACTCATGGCTACACATTTTTTATCTTATTTTGTTTTGTTGCCTTGAAGATTTTCAATTGAACTTTCTCAGGAAAGATCTGAGAAAATTTTTTTTATTAAATAATAATGTCTTCTTTCTTCCAAAGAACAAAGGCATGGTCTACAATAGGGGAAAAAAGAATAAGAAAAGATACTAGCAAGCCATCTAGATAGAGACTTCAATATAAATGGCAATTCACTCATATATATAGACATTTCCCAAGTATTCAGAATAATAAAATAAATAAAAATCATCTCATTATACCTGGTTTCAGAGCAATTTTTCTATACTCATATGTGATTTCTGTCTGTGAGACAATTCCCTTCTTTCCTTTAAAAGTCCTATTTATTTCTCATCATCTAGCTCAAATGACATCTGGAGTATTTAATATTTTACTATTTAGTATTTAATATAAAATGATTTTAGCAATTCCAGACTTTTCAATTTCTCCCACATTACTTCTGGACAAATTTCTATCAGACTGCTCTCCCCATATTGCAGGTAGTTTTCCTTTTGAACAGGAAATTCCTTAGGAAAATGGACTCTTTATCTTTTTTTTTTTAACCCAGAATCTGAAACTGTATTTATAGTGCAGTTGCCATAAATGTACTGTATGCACTATATGCTAGATACTAGATTGCAAACATCATGACATTGTGGTTTATATGCTAGGTTAGTCTATGTATCCTCAATGCCTAGAACAGAGTATGGTCCATATTAATATCTCAATAAATATTTATCGAATAAATGCATGCATTCATGTAACAAAGCTGATAAATTGCTACTCTCTTCTGGGCCACGGGGTCACTTTCCTTTGCAGAGCTTTTGGTGTCTGATTGTGGCTCCACTGAATCATGCAGCTAATCTTTGCAGCTTGTTCCAAATGTGAACATTTGAGAACGCGGAGGTCCATTGAAGACGTTGCCTAAATTATAAACTAGAAATGAATCCACAATCATGACTTGGAATCTTCACGGGCTCTAAATTTGTTCTGATTATTATGTTTTCATACCTCTGTGTGTTCTAAATTCCTGGCTATCTTATAAGCACTGACTTCCTCATAGAACAAATCTTCCTCGAGCTGTGCTGTTTGAAGGTAAGAGCACACTATATAGCCTGATACTGGGTTCTCATCAGGACACTGAATTTTACAGACTGTGCACTTAGGTGAGTTATACAATGTCTTTAAGTGTCAGTTTACTCATTTGAAAAGTGAGATTCATAATAAATGACTATGTAAGAGCATCATTATAATGTTAAATAGGAGATTATGTGCCGTCTTAACACCACCCCTTATAATCTAAAAGTAAATTTAGCTATTTCTATGCTTTTAATGAAGGGATTAATAAACTTAAATATACTACACAAATGTAAAGCAATATTACTTATTTAGATCATTCCCATAAACGTCTTGTAGAAGGGCTTAGAAGAAACTATTTTTCATGCAGGGCTGATTACCATGTAGTTATATAGATCTTAAAGTGCCAAGGTAGGCATATTTTATTTCATGAACTAAGTGATACTTCCAACAAAACAACCAGCCAGCCATACTCAAACAGGCAGTGGCCCTGTCTTTTTTACAGCTGAAGGCAGGCTAGTTTCAAATTCTACCTTTAGGGAGTTGCCAAGCATTTCATGGATTGTCATAAATCAGGTAGCTGTATACAGGAATCTGTTTCTGTATTCCATTATATTTCCTTGGTTCATTCTTGTGCCACTAGTACTCTGTCTTAATTACTATAGCGTTATCGTAAGTCTTGATTCCTGCTGGCATAAGTCATCCAGCCTTGTTCATTTTCCATATCTCATCAATGTTGAATCAAGCTTCTAGTAGAAAATAACTTCATTACTAATGACTTTGGGATGACTGGAATTTCTTAAATAGGATGGGCACACACATGCACGCACACACACACAGACACCACACAAGCATTAACCATAAAGAAAGCTAAACTGGACATATTTAAATTAAGACCTTTTGTTTAACAAAAGATACAATTAAAGAGAGTTCAAAAACTAAGCTACAGACTAGGAAGATATGTGCAATACATACATTTGGCAAATACTTCATATCAAGAACATATAGAGAATTCCTATAAAGGATAGGAATACAGACAGGATACAGATAATAGGATACAGACAGTCAAGCTAATTATACCAGTAGGCAAAAGATTTGACAGAGACTTCACAAAAGATGGTAACAAAATGGCTGAATAACATATGGCACTGTATCCAATATCATTAGACAAATACAAATTGAAAACTGTGATGATACATTATTTCATAAACATAATGGATAGTTTTAAAAAAGACTGAGAATACCATTTATGGGTGAGGATATGAAACAGGTGGAAATATAAAAATATATATTTTTATAACTCCTTTGGAAAAATATTTGACAGTACTACTGAAGCAAAGCTTATGTATACAATTGATCCATACACATCCAAAAAGAAAGTGAAAAATAATATGTACAAAAAAATATGGATACACTGTTCATAGAAGGTTTATTCATAACAGCTCTAAACCAAAAACAAACAAAATGTTCATTAATAATAGAGTAGGTAAGTAAATTATATTGTCTGCATAGAGTACAATAGTCATTAACAAAACTAAACTTCCCATGCAACATGGATGAATCTTATAGGCATTATATTAAGTGAAAGAGGTTAGATACCAAAAATGATTTTTTAAATTTATTTATGAGAATGTTTCCAAATGGATAGAAGTAACCCAAAATTGTAGAAATCAGAATGGGAGTTCTGCGAGTTACTGACTGAAAAGAAGAATTAGGGACCTTCCTGGGTGCTGGAACTATTACATATACTTTTGATGGTTGTTACACAGGTGTACACATACTTACAATAAGTAAGTGTACACATACACATACTTACAATAAATAAGTGTACACAAATTTATTAATAAATACACCTAAGATTTATGTACCTTACTACTTATAAGGTATAACTTAGTAATTTTTTTTAATTGACAAATTCAATGAGGCAAAGAAGATAAAGAAGTTTAACAATATATTCCTTGTAGTGTCCTTCCTTCTGAATTCTTTGGTTAAGGCAAGGAAGGGACTGTTCTTCATGTAAGTGCTTTCTGAGCCGGTCATGGTCTAACAATCTAATATATGAGAATGCACATCCAAGGGCATGCCAGAAGGTAGTACTCAATTCTCCTTGGTCTTTCCTCTTACTAAATACAACTTGCAAATATCCATGTTCTGTTTATATAGTAATAAAAATATAATCTGAAACAAACACAAGGAAAATAAATTTAAATAGTGTATCATGTTTTTAGTATTATTATCTGAAAATATTTTAAGAGTTTTGGCTTAAAATTTCCTCTTGTGTATAAAATTTTGTTAAGTTGGGATTGATGGTAAAGCCAAAGAGGCAATACATCTGCTGCTTCTGTAATACCTTGGTTCAAAGAGCTGAGTTTACCTGAATATAAGCAAGTATAATCCCTAGGTTGAAATGATCTGTGTTCCTAAATTTGCAGTCCTCCAGACACTGGAGAACCATCTAGACTATTGTGGAGACTTGGCCCTGGCCCAGGCCCTGGGACTAACTAATCCTGTTGTAATTCTCCACTGAATAAGTCTCAGTTAGTGTCCCCAGCATCTCTTACCCTGGGCCCATTTATTTTTCCACCCCACAACCTCCATTCAACTTTTAAGTTATGCTCTCCTCCAATTCTAATCTCTATGTCTGCACCTTTGTTGTTTCTGCAGGATTCGCTGTTTGCCAAAATATCTGCCTATTGCCTGATGTTTTCCATCCTTTTAGCTCCACCTTCTGACTCTCTCTCTGATGATAATCCCAGAGCCCAAAAACTGTACTTCCATAATAGTTCAGGGTCGACAGTGATACCTTCATAATTACCTGGATTCAATCTTCATTTTAAAATGCTTAACATACTATTGATGATGCCCAAGTATTAACCTGTATCTTCATGTTTTGACCCAGTTACTCCAAGTGGATATTTGAACCTTAAGTAAACAAAGGTTATCCTTTTATTTTCCTTGTAGCCTCTGTTCCCTGATGAGTTTTAGGTTGAATGTACATATGCCACCTATGCATAGACCCAAAGCCAAAACTTGGGCTCAAAAATTTGAGGCTCCTGTTTTAGCACTTACACTTCAGCTTAGCTGCCCTTAACTTTGGCCAATAAAAGTTCTTTGGAAGACTCAAAATTCTAAGGAAACTCCAGTTTACACTAATTGTCCATAATCACTCCCAAGAGGTCACGATAAATTTTCTTGTGGTTGCTTTCAAGTCTTGCACAGGATATAAATTCTGGCATTAAATCATCAATACACAGTATTGTATTAAATTCCATATCATAAAACAATGATTTTTCACCCATTTATGACAGAAGAAAGATATTAAATTTGAATGTAAAATATCCAGGTTATATTTCCAATAATGTGGGTGATACTATGTTTTCAAAGGCCTCCTACAGGAATCCATTACAATTCATTTATAAAATATAGCATGCTTTCAAATTTGGATTATGAAGCCCATTGAGCAGATTGCAGCATTCTATGGAGAATAATATATTTAACTCAAAAGAGCTGATTGGATCATGCAGTCCTATGAATTTGAATGAATATGTATCTCCAACCTATTGGATTTCATCCCAAACAAAAGCAGTTGATTTTTATTCCAAACAAAGAGAACTTGTGAATTTATCAGTATCATAGATAATAGGAAAACCTAGGATAAAACACTAATATTTTAACTTCAGGATCAGTATGACTTTTATTATATCACATTCTATTAAATTAACATATTGTGTATGTATACATGTGTGAAATAGCCAATTTTTTTAACTGTACACAAATAATTCTTTTATTAAATATTTTAAAAACTTATTGTATATCACTACACTTAGAAGTAAAATTAGATTTATACCATCTTAAAAGAAAAAGTCCAAAGATTTCAATCGATTTTTAATTCTGGAGCTCAAACCTTATGGCAATTCATAAAAAAAAAAAAAAAAACCTAAAAATGGCTGGCTGTGTACTCATAATGTATTCATAATAATGTCACTTATAGAGAAAAATATTAACAGTGTAAAACAAACTTTAGCAAAAATCTTACTAGGTAAATTATAAGTTATCCACATTATCAAAATAATTAGTATATAATAACAATAGAAATTTTTGGGAAAATATCATACAATATTTTATATAAATTATGTGTTTATGTGTAAATGTAAGTACTGAATTTGTACACAAGGGAAAAAAAAGGACTTAAAAGACAAAATCTAAATTGTCAATGCCAGTTGTTTAATTGGTCTGAAACAGGTAAAATTTTGGTATTTCTTAAACTTTTTAGAAGAGCTTATTTGAGGTATAATTGAGGTACATGTTAGGGTATACGCATGAAAACATCATAACGATTAAGACAATAAGTATACACACCACCCCAAAAATTTTTCCCTCAGAAAATACAGCAACATAAGTTATTGACTGCCTCGTAACGTGGACTAACTTAAATAGCAACACTTCATTGTATGAGTGTGTATTTGTATATATACATAAATATAACTATAGTTTTATATAAATTATATAAATTACTATATGTATACTATATATAATGGGAGGTAATAAATATTAATTTGTGTGTGTATATCAATCTACTATATTTTAGAAGATCTTTTTTATTTTATTATTTCTTCAGTTAACTTGGGAATAATGATCTGCCTTACAAGATTTTTAGAGGATTAAGTAAGGGAATGAGATCATCTATTTCACCATCTATTTCACTGCATTAGTGTAATCTAAAGGTTTGAGAGTATGTGATATTTTTGAAGGGAGAAAGAGAGAAAGGGAAAGAAAGAGACGGGTATAAAACGGTAAAGGATAGAATGTTCTCAGGTATATGTTCCTTGAGAAAACTGATTTACAAAACTCCCCTGACATCAAATATGTTTGGCAGTGGGCAGGGGAAGCTTGAGAACAATGGCAAAAACACATCATGTGTATTATGCTGCCCAAATCATTTAATCTGCTCTTTGAAGGTTTTCCTTAAAATGAGAACCAAATAGTTAGCCTTTTTTACTTACCATTCAGCCGGATGGGTTCAGAAAGAATCTAGGTAGATTGTGAAAAAAAGACGCCAACCAAATCTAATAATCTATACTTCTGAATATCCTAGAGTCAGCAACCTCTATCAAATAGAAATAAAGGAGAGGGTGTGTATTAGCTCTGATTTGCTTGACTCCCAAAGACAAACTCTTAGCAGAGTGATCAGATATTACAGAGTATCTCTAAATCATGCACAGGAATTACTAGTACCAATTTCATAGCTCTTCTCTACATGCAATAGGGAATTCAAATCTAATCTTGTGTTTTTATATTAGAGTCATGTTGTTACTATAACAAAATATTACAAGCATAGTGTTTTAGACCAATACAAATGTATTATCTTACAGTTCTGGAAGTCAGAGGTCTAAATGGCTCTCACTGGGCTAAAATCAAGATGTAGCAGGGAGACACTATGGGAGAACCCATGTCCTTACTTTTCCCTACTTCCAGATGTCACCCTTATTCTTTGGCGTATGGTTGCTTCCTCTATCTTCCAAGTCAATATGGCTGGTCAAGTCTTTCTCATGATCCATCATTGACATTGCCTCCCTCTTCCACATTTAAGTACCCTTGTGATTACGTTGAGCTCACATAGATAACCTGGGATAAAGTCCTTATTTTAAAATCAGTCGATTATTATCTTTGGTCACATAATGTAATATATTTAACAACATATTTAAGGGATTAAGACATTACCTCTATTATTCTTCCAATCACAGTTCTGTCTTCTCCTCTTGATCCTGATAACTACCATATTAAACCTTGTTCTAATTCAGCAGGTCTCTTTTTTGCAGAAAATGAAAATATATGTAAAAGTGGTTAAAAAACAAGACTTATTACAAGTTATTACAAAACTTTATCCCAGGAGTTGGCAATAATCAAAAATGATATTATTTTTCAGGGATGACAATGCACCACTGCTTGTTTTTGGCTGCTGGCTTTCTGCCTGTTTTGATTATAAGAAGCTATGAGGTTGGTATGCTTCATAATTACTTCCTAGAAAAAAATAAGTGCTAATCCTATAGTAAAACTCACTTTGTTACAGGCACTGTTGTGAGTACGCTACAACCATTACTCACCTAGTTCTCATCACAGCCCTACTATTCTCAATCCTACATTACAGAGAAAAGTTAAATCACATAACAAAGTTCAGATAACTAGGAAGTGGAAGAGCCTGAAAGTAAACTTAAGTAGTTTAGCTCCATGGGCCATGGAGTTTAGCTACCATAACTACATGGGGAAAAAATACTCTTTTGTTTAGTTTACCTGGGAAAGGTAAGTATTTCATCAATACCCAAACTGAGCTACCTGATCTGTGATTAGAACAAGATTTTAACACATCAGAATCGAATTTAAAATGAAAGGTGTTAACAGCAAGCAGAGAAGTGTGAGGAGCAATTAACAATTAAATAAATATATGAGGCCTGAATCTCATTAATTATTGAAAACAAGAAGTGCAACAGTCAGAAAACAGAAACAAAACACTCAATGGGATAATAATGAGTAAGTCCCTAATATTTTATACTCAGCCAATATGTACCCCTAAATAACCTCAATGATATATAGAAAATATTATATTTTTAATGTACCCAAAATATTTTTATTATGAGCTGAAGTCAATAGCTTTGTTATAGAAAATGAGTGGTTTTTATTTTTTTATGTGCTAGAACGGAGAAGTCAAAGTGGAAAGAACTTAATATTATGAATGAAAGAAAATCCATGTGTGTCTACTGCGGTGTAGTTTGGATCACATTACTCACACCTCTTCCCCAAAAAGAAACCAGGTAGAGCTCTTATCCAAAACCCTACAATCCTCCTGTAAGCTGGAAGTAGAGACTTGAAGAAAACTTCTCCTTCCTTCCCTCTGATTCTCTGCCCACTTTACTCTCCCAATGTGGAGCGGGGATCTTCACACTTCACAGTCAGGAAAGGCTGAGCTGAAGCACAGATAGAGACCATTCCAGAAGAAAAAGAAAAACAAAAAGACAGACAGTGAAAAAGCTGTATTTGCCTTTAAAGCCTAGTTAATGCTAAGCTGGTCTAGGCCACTAAGCCCAAGTTCTGGGAGACAGCCTGATCCAGGTTACCATGTGAAAGAAGGAATCAACATCATAGTTAAAAGCCTAGATCAAAAAGTAGATCGGTAGAACCCCTCCCATTCAAGGGCACAAGAGCGTGATCCAATACTGGCTAAGAATACAAAGGAAAGATACAAAAGAATTGAAGACATTGATAAAACAACATATATACATTGTGTAGCTAGATGATTATTGGAACATTTGTATGCAATTTTATACACAGTTTGCTCACAAAATGAAGGTTTAAGGATTTTAAATGAAAACAAGAAGATAAGACAAATTAAGCCCAAATGCAAATTTATCACATAAACTTTAAACATGAATCCCACTTAAACTAAATTAAGATGTTCCAATTTGTCCAAAAATGAATGAATGAATAAACAAACAAACACTGTGATACATATAGACTGACCACCAGGCCAGTCTATAATGAACGTTATTTTAAACTTCCCTGCAATGTTAAGAGTTCACGGGGATACCAGGCATTTAACTGCACAGAAATAGTTTTTTACCGAGATACAAAGTTTTCCATCAGAATCTGGAAATTTCCATCAGATGTTATAAAATAAAGTCTTTCAAGGAAAAGTATAGGGAGTTGCAATCAAGTTGTTAAATTGATTTGATCTCATCTGATGTAATTTATGACTTATCTGGTCATTAGGTTAGGTAAGGCCTCAGATCTGAAGGGTAAATTGGCATTGCTTGGTAGAGCAAGATGAAAGAGCATACCAACTAAGAGACAGGCTAAGGCTAATATTCTGAGGTGGGATGGAAACAGGCACTTTGGACTAACTAAAAGAAAATCACTTCCTAATCCCCTCCCCTTCTCCCTCATCCCACCCTGCTCCCATCTAGCAACCGTAATTTCATATATATATATATATATATATATATATATATGTATATATATATGACTATATATATATAAACCATAATTTCATATATATATGACTATATATATATCATATATATATATATCATATATATATTATATATATATATATATAATATATATATAAAGTCACAGAATATGGAGTTCAGCATAGGGAATAAAGTCAATGGAATTGGAATAGATATGTATGATGTCAGAGGGCAATAGATGGGGGGAGGGGGGTTATCATTTCGTGAGGGGTGAAATGTCTATTACATTGTTTTGAACACCTGAAACTAATACAAAAATAAAAAATAAATAAAAATAAAATGATTGAAAATAGGGAAAAAAAAAAAAAAAGAAAATCACTGAGACAAAAGCAGAGAAGAAACAGTAGGGGAGCATGTCCTGAATAGAGCTTGGGAAGCCAGCAGAGTCGTCATAGCATTTGTTAAAGATTTAGTTCTTCTGTCTAAGACTTGGAAACTGTCAAAGACTTTTAACAGAAAGTGACTCTATTGTGTGTATATTTTGAAATGTTTACTCTGGTTGATGACTGGAGAATGAACTGTGAAAGACTGGAGAGTGAGAAGGAGGTGTAGAGGTGATACGGCGTGTGCTAATTCTGGGAGCGCAGTAGGAGGCTGTAACCACAGTCAATTCAGGGAAATGAAGTCTGAGAGGTAGGAGGAAAATGAAGAGAATGTCCCTTACACTAAGAAAAAGACTATTTCTACACTGACAGCTTAGTCAAAGGAGTCCTACTTAGCCAGTAGACCAAGTAGGATAAAGATATTAAACAATATATTGATTTTCATATTGAGCTTGTCGGTGACTCCAATAGGATTTGTTTCAAAGAAGAATACCTCAACTTTGGCACTACTGACATTTTGTATGGAATCATTCTTTATTGATATGAAGTGCATGTGATATATCAGAAAAAAAGAAGCTGCTCTCTATTGCAATTAATGCAACCTACACATTAAGGCCATTTATTTCTTTTGTCTGTGAATTATTGAATAAAAGATAAACAAATTTAAAAAACAGTCACAAATTCTGGATTGTTACTGATTTGAATCTGATTTTCTACTTACATATACAAATGCAAATATTAATGTTTTCTCATATGAATAAGACAAAGATGTAAAATCTGAGTTACAGACACTTGAGGTTTTGTACTTAATAATGAATCTCTTAGATTAGGTTTTCCCAGACACATATCTTTAAATAAGAAGTCAAGTGTAAATGGTTTATGTGAAAAGCAAAGAGCACTTCGAGAAGGTATGGTAGGGAATGAGCCAAGGAAAAGAAGTCCGTAAAAAGTATGATATCAAAACATCTTCTACTGTGATTCAGATTGCCCAATAAAAAGTGTTTCAACATGGTCCAAAGTACCGATCATACATTTAAAAACCTCAATCACAGACTATCCGGTGTGCTATTCTATAGACTTGTATAATGTCAGACTGACATTCAGAAATCCTCAACACTAACACTGGAGAAATGGAAACTAACATATTGAGACAACGTAAATTTTAAAATGCTGTCGATCATTCTTCATTCAATGTGGACTATAAATGAATATTGTGTATAGGTCTGCAAGTAATGTATTATACATGAAAAATTGCACTTAAGAGAAGTAAGACTAATTAATAATATTCTGGTAACAGGCCAAACAAGCAATAGTGACTTACGATACAGTCCGCACTGACTCACCAACTGTCCAAGGAGAAATCGTTGTTCTACATAATACCCTCAGGAGAGGAGTAATACCACCTGCCAGCAACATGCTGAAAATGGTAAGATTAATTAAACAGCAGCAATAATGATGACAATAGTACATAGTAATGGTGTTTACTGAGCTTTATTAAGTCCCATTCAAATGCAATATACTAAAAGTTTGGTCTTCACAAGCAAACCTGTGGCATAGCAGAAGAAGAAACAGAGGCCCAGAGGAAGTAAGTAAGTAAATGTCCCCAATCGTACAGTTAGTAAACAACATAGCATCAATTGCAACTCAGACAGCCTGGCTTCATTCACTGCACCCTAGGACAGTGTTTCCTGAACTTGAGTGTGCTTCAGAATCAGCGGAAGAATTTGGTACAGCGCAGGGTCCTGGGCCCCACGCTCTGAGATCCAGATGTGGGAGGTCTGGGATGGAGACCATGCCAAGTCCCCAGTCAGTATAGTCAGTAGAGCAAACTTAGTTTAACAAGTTATTGAGGCATTTCCTAGCTGTCTTCATTGGGCAGCAGCCCAGAGGCTCAGACACTCATTTGAGAATCCAGATGTTCAGATTCTCAGCCAGGTGATGCTGCCAGGTAAATAAATATTGACAAATCTATTTCCCAGTTCCCTTAAACCCCTTAAAAGGAGACAGAAATTGTCTTTTCACTATAAACCTCGTGTGTGAGCAGGCTAGATGTTGTAAAACAAAACAAATTTAGGGAGGTCTCTCAAAACAAATTTAGGGAGGTCTTGTGATGAGCCTCACAAATGTTACTCACAGAAATATCACTTAGGTTTTTGGGAAACCTTATCCTAGTTCCTTGAACCCTGGGCTGACCTAAAGTAGTGAGGGCTAGAAATAGTGCAGGCTCTGGAGGGTGATTCTAAGGGATAGCTTCCTCATGCAAATGTTGAAGGAGAGGAAGCAAGTGAATAGAAAAGATGATTTCAAAATTCATCTCTTGGTTACCTTAGAATCCAACACAATAAAAATCAATAGCTATCATAGGCATTATTGCATTGTGAGTGTTGTTGCATCTGACAGGCATATTGTGCGTACTTATTGACAGTCATTCTTCTATAACCTTCTTAGATTAATATTTAATTCAATAATTTTGTGATTAAATACTGTTATTTCCATTTTACAGATGATGAATCTGAACCTCAGAGAAACAATGCATAGGACATGGATAGGAAGGAAATAATAGAATTACAGTAGGGCTGAAGATCCCATCACAACTGCCAGGCAGAGATTTTCCAAAACAGAAGATAAGTTTCTGTGCATTGGGTTAGAACCTGATTAAATAAAGCCACTTGTTAAAACCAGAATTCTTAGCTTTGGTGCAATAACAATAAATACTCACTTGTGATTTTAATCAGGGATGTATTACAATAAACAGAGGATTTTATCAACATTAATCAGAGGTAATGTCCAAGAGAGCTTCCTCAAAGAGGTCTGAACAACAGACTATATGTAATGAACGTTGCAGGCAGTTTATAGGATAAGACAAGCAGACTGAGATGGAGATTAGCATGCAGGATGTTTATTGGGGAACAATGTTCAGATTTACACCTACCTATGGAGGTAGAGAGAGAAGCAGCAATGGGCATAGGGAGAAGTTGGGCTATGCTGTAGTTCCAACAGAGGCCTCAGCTAATCCCATGGGAAACGATACAACGAAGACAACGCTTCTGAGTTTTCCTGAGTTGGAAGGAGGTGGCCTGGCATTTCCATCTAGCTGTTGGATAGGGGTTGCCCCAGGGAAGGGATTATGCTCATGGATAGGACAATTTTTTAGTGAGGAGAGATAGTAGAGCTGTCTGTGGGCAGGACTCCCAGTGTAAGAGGAAGTAAGTGCTTCAGTGCAGAAAGGGTAGCGTGTCATCACAGCATGCACAACAAGCAATCAGCTGTAAGTTAGCCAGATCAGTTCCTGTCTTAATCAGTTGGTAACCTGGTCATAATAGGCAAGATTTTTTCACTAGTGAGGACAGTGATGGTATTCCTACTGCCAGGAGATCTTAGGCCCTAATGGGATGTGTTGTGTCATCTCTATTTCGTCAGTTAGATGTATCCATTATTAACATACAACTTTTCTTAAATGAAATAATCAAACCCTACAAAACCATGTTTTTACTTTGATCCTAAGCTAATGAGTTACTTAAATTATCTCTCAGTTTACTGAGTTCATCCACCTCAGGTGTATTTCTATGAAACTGACACAGATAACAGCATATACATATACTAGGTAAACTTTTTTGATGCCAGGAAATATACTGAAAAGCTAAGTTAGGGTGCCATCCAAAAATTATTCTAAAGAGTGGCTGAATGATTTATGGAAAATTCTACCGCAAAACACAAACTCCACAACTTTTGCTGGCAATGTGTTGGACACAGATATGGTGACAGTCTTTTAAATGGATGTACACAATATGGAGGAAAGAGTGTTAGGGAGAGTATTTGTCACAGACTCCCGTAACTAGTGATACAGACTTTCTGCCTTTCATCTGACTTGGAGATATACCAAACAAAATGTTTCAAGTCTGAATAACTGACATACACTGAGAGTTAAGAGCACATACTCTGGAGCCAGAATAACCCACATTCCAATTCTCTTTTTGCCACTTATTTGTTATGTCATATTGAAAAAGCATGCAACATCTCTGTTCCTCAATTTCCTCATTTGCAAATGAGGGTAATAATAGTATTTCCCTTGTAGAGTTGCTGTGGATAAAAATGAGAGAATTTACATACAGCATTGGTAACAGGTCCCGGTATGTAGTATTAGCTATAATTTTTTTATTGTTCATAATTTTATATGGAGATATGTGACACTGCACTTGTTTCTAATCACAGCCATGATTTATTTATTGAGCATGTAGCATAAAATTTATCACACATAACAATTATATTGCAAGAATTATCATATTGTAACTTTTGAACAAATTATTGGGTACGAATTATGGGTTACATTCTATAGATGAAGAAACTGAGAGTCAAAGAAATTAAATAATATGTCAGAGGTAAAACTACTAATAAATCATAGGAAGGATTTTTAACCCTGGTTTGTTTTACTAGAAGCATTTAGTTAGTGACTTTAATACTTCTCAGAGAGAAGCTGCATCTGGACTTTATTACCAAATTTTTATGGTGTAAATTCAAGGGCTAAAACAATGAATTGGAAATTTTGTCTTCCTCTTCCAACCAAAACATTTAAGAGTAGTATTATTATTACAATTATCTGATACAATTGAGGATATTGCTAGCCTTCGATTTTTAGAAACAATAAACTAGAATCTTATATTGGAAATGTTAAGATCATATGTTTGTATTTTACTCTTCCACTGCAGAGTTGGAGTGAAGAAGCTGCACAAAATGCCAACAAGTTGTCAAAGTATTGTAACTTGGCAGTGAGCAACGCTCTTAAGAGACGAATTACAAGTAAGTATATGTCTATATGATCCACCTTTGTGTTCAAAAGTCCTCAGGGATTGTTAAATAACATGGAAAGTGTAAATGAAGTCATCCAGTCTACATTTACATTTGCCCCATAAACGGCAGTGAATTGTGGCCCACTACATTGTTTCATTAATATTAATTTTTTACTCTGGATATTCAAATTTTCAAATTTCAGATTTTTTTCATCAGAAGAAAAGAATTAAAACTCTCAGTGTCACAGAATAACTGAGTAATACAATAATGACTGGAGAGATAGCTTGACGGTTTCCAAACTATGTAGTTATTTCAGCTACCCACAATATCAACATATCTTAAGTTTTAGAGCACTAGTGCAGTTGAGAAGTAAGTTATATTCAACTCTACTGAGCTGCCCAGAGAACAATTTTAAGTGCTCAAAAATGAGTCCAATTTATGGCATTTATATTAGTTAGATCACAGCTCGTTTCTAAGAAAACCAATAGTACTTCCTACACAAGTAGAGATTAATAATATTTATGAGATACTTGCTTATTACCAAACATTTTTAAAATACTAGTGAAGCTTCTATATTTATAGTTCATTGAGCATCATGGCCCAATATTGTTGAGCATGGAATTAGCAATGTGAGTCTTTGTCCCTTCTCCAGAAAAAGGCAGATCACTCCAAAATACCATGTTTGATCAAGAGCCCACATCACAAGTGGATGGCTAAATGAGCAAATGTTTATTTCAAGGTCCTTACATGGTGAATACTACCTTTGTGTGGCTATTTTGAAACCATGGACCCTGTTATATCAGCTTGGAAGTGGCAGAGACTATAATGTTGATTGATATGATTTCCCAGCTGACATATCATTTCCTACTGTCAACTTCTCACCAGACCAGAAGTTCATTCATCAATGAGAAAGATGTCTGCCAACAGAGATCCAACTGAGTTGGCCTCTTATAAGACATTGCTTGGATGACCAATGACAGATACATTTATAAAATAAAAATGAGGGAAGGATCTTTGTAAAATGTTTCCAAGTTTTGAGAGTATGACCCAGCCCTTTTCCCTCTTTTCAGATACTTTTTGTGGAGAAAACAAGCATTTGACAACTTATCTTACGACATGGTCAAATGTAATTGGACTCTGGTACAATGAGTCTAAATATTTCACGCATGGGGAATGGCCATCAGAGGATGACGACATCACAGTTGATCATTACACTCAGGTAACCTGTGTACTGACAAATACACACATTGGTTAAGTGACTATAAGCGTGTGCGAAAAATAGGTGACTGAGAACCAAGGAAAATCATCCTCCCACATTTTGCAAACTTACACTCAACCCACTGAGGTCCTCTTATAATTTGCAACACAAGGAAATGTGATTCCCTTAATAGATGACTTAGGGAAGATGTTTCCTTCTTTACACATTTGATTTTCTGGGAAGTAACAAAATCATAAAATATCAATATCATTTATAAATTATATTTGTAAAGAATGACAATAATAGTGCCTTATAATACAGAGAACCCCTTCTTTCTAGTTTATTTTTCTCATGGTAAAATTGTATATAACATATAATAAAAATTGTTATTTTAACCATTTTTAAATTATGTAGCATTAATGTTCAGTGGCATTAATTACATTCAAATTGTTATGCAACTATCACCACATCCATCTCCAGAATTTTTCATCTTCCTAAACTAAAACTCTGTACCCATTACACAATAACTTCCCATTCACCCCTCTCCCTTTCCTCTGGCAACCACCATTCTACTTTCTGTCTCTATAAATTTGACTACTGTAGATACCTCAATAATTGGAATTATAAAATATTTATCTTTTTCTGTCTCCCTTATTTCACTTAGCATAATATCCTCAATCCATGTTTATCAATGTTATAAAATGTGTCAGAATTTTATTCTTTTTTAAGGCTGAAAAAAATTTCATTGTATGTATACACTACCTGTTTATTGATCCATCATTAATTAGGTTGTTTCCACCTTTTGGCTATTGAGAATAATGTTGCTATAAACATTGGTATACAGATATCTGTTCAGTGATTTGTTCAGTAAATATCATTCCTTCATCTTCCAAATCATTACTCTGCACTATGCTTGTTTTCTGTTGATTAAGTAAAGTTTCCTCTAGGTTTTGATTTTTATACAATCACCAATCAGCCTTTATCATGTTATCTGATTTTCCATATAGATTTGATAAGAAGAAGAGAATGATCCAGGGTCAATGATAGCCATCAAATATGCATATGTACGTGTATTATCTAAACACATGGGTATCTTTCTGTTTCTATGACTTCCTCGTAAATATGCTCAAAGTATCCTAAAAGCAAGGGTGTGTATTTTCAATTATAGATAACACTATTCATATTGTAATCATTTGGCAAATTGTAAAATTAATAATAAAATAATCTCTATTTTGCAGCTAATTTGGGCTACTTCTTACCTCATTGGCTGTGGAGTGTCATTATGCTGCCATAGAATATTACCTCAATATCTCTATGTTTGTCACTATTGTCATGAGTAGGTATTGTACAGCTTGGTTTCTCATAGCTTTTAGAACCAGACTCCCTCATTTAATCTAGTTTCTCAAACATTATTTAAAAAATCAAATAAATATTTTATTTCAGTCAAACAGAACTTTAGAGATAAAATGTCATTTACCAATTATCTACAGCATTACACACATACACACACACACACATAGACACTTTTCTTTACATCATATTTTTCTAAATAAATCTATATATCATAAACAGAATGTTTGAATTCAGAACTATTATCACTAGTCTTGCTATGTGTTATTGATTCTTCAAGTAATATTAGTTAAGGGAAACAAGTCTGAGCTAGCTTAAGCAAAGAAACAAGGGTTCAACAGAGTACTTTTAGAATTCAAGGACAGAAATGCAGAGAAGTATCAAGAATGAACAAAAAAAGCCAGTGTTCTTGTATTTAGCTTTTTAGTGTAATTATTGGTATATGTGTTTTCTTTAGAAATTAAATTTACATGTTATCAACAGAGTGAGTAACAATTCCTAAAATAAATAATCTTGATTGCTTCAGTGAGGGGCAGGTGTACTCCTTTTTCCCCATGGAATTTAACCGCTGTCTCCCACATGTGTCACACAATAAATGATGTTCAATATGAACCGATGAAAATGATTTATCTGATACTATACTATCACCTTTACACTTTGAAGTCTCCAATGTCACTATGGATTCAATATATATAATATACTCATTTAATAACTCCAGATGAATTATTTCTGGTCTTATCATGTCTTGATTTCAGTAGTTAATAGTTAATTTCAGTAGTTAATACTTAATTCAGTAGTTAATAGATAATTTCAGTAGTTAATTTTATTATCTATGTAATTGGTGCTGAGGAAAGTAAGATCTGCTGCATCTATAATATGTTAATTGTACTAAATCTTTAAAGGGGCTGGTGGTCTGTGGTGAACTTCTGACAATACAAAAAAAAAAGTAGAATACATGAAGTTGTGGTAGAAGCATTTTCTTGGCCAAGATTCTGGCCACTTTTCTGACAAAATGCTTTACCGAATTAAGTAATAAGTTTCTCTTATAAGGTAAAATTTTAGCAATTTAAATATCAAAGAGAAAATATATATAGAATGTTCTCTCAACAAGAACATTTACTTTATTTTTTAAGTGATATTAAGTAAGAATCAGCTTTCATCCGCATTGTTTTCTTGCATACCTGCTGGTAAACCTGTCTTTCCTGAAATTTCAAATTTCTCAGAACTGGAAATTCTCATCTTCACACTCTTTCCTCCAACTCTTTAGATTTAGCCTTGCTGATGTACTTTTATTTTTTATAATATTTCATTTGTTTCTATGAAGGACACTAACATATCGAGTTTCTTATGACATAATACATGACATAATACAAGATGAAATTAAAACATCTCCACTCACTTAAAATATTTCTTAACATTGTTAAGAACCATGCCCTTTTACATGACTTATGCATATAAGTAACAAAAAGTTTCCTATTGTAAATGGCTCTAAAGCCCTTCTGCTTCTTAGAACTTGATTCTTCACAGGTCCCGGTCTTGTTAGGACTCGACTGTACAAAGAGGTGCAAACTGCCTCAAAATATTGTTAGGATACCAGAGTTGCCTGTTGTACATTCAAAAATATAAATTATCATCATTGTAAGCCTAGAAATCTTAAATCTATCTTAAAGATTATTATTGTTTTATATATATATACATATATATATACATGTATATATATATAAGGTTTTCAAAAGTAGTTCTTAAAATTGATTATAAATAGTGAGTAAATTCTTATGCATTTTCCAAACATCAATTTTATTGGACCATTTTTTAACTTATTTTTTTAAGGGGAAATGAACCTGACAAAAAGAATAAACCTTATAAGAGGGGAAATCCATGTGGAGATTGTCCAAATGACTGTGAAGATAAGCTTTGTAGTAAGTTTCACATCTTGGTTTGCTTAATGCTGATTGTTAATCTGGGAGCCACGTGCCCTTTAAATCAAACATTTTAAAATGTTGCACTTTCCTATAAATTTCATCTCAATTTCACAGGAAACTTCAACGTTACTTGATTTCCCTTCTCCCTCCCCAGAGTGACCATGAATACCATTGATTACATCTATTGGAATGAAAATTAGAATAACTAGGTCTAAACTCAAGTTTCCACCCTAAAACATAAAGAACCTAATAGAAGCACCCTAGATAAAATGTTAACCTAAGTGTAAATTTTTCTCTGTTCTGTAAAAAGTTTCTGGGCTCTCTTATTACACACTGAAATTAGACATTTCACTTTCAGGTTACCAGTGTTCTCAGATTGCTTGTTGCTCCATAACTCCCCTCCTGCTTGACCTTGTTATAGCTTGTAATTTCTTACTGAGTGATCCTTATTCTTCCATGTTCCCACTGACACATCGGAAGGTATTAGTTGATGATCACACTATTCCTTGCAATACCTTCTTATATTTCTTAAGTAAATCTTACCTAAGCTTAACTAAATGAGTTTCAATTACCTGTTTATTCCCTTAGATAGCAAAAGTTTCTTCTTGTGGAGCCTCCTGCAAACATAATTTCTCAATCCCTGAGATTAATGTTAATAAAATAAGTTTAATAAGTTTGTGGAGAAATGACAAATCCAGGTAAAATATCCTTCATCTTCAGATTTGGAATGCCAGAAGTTTTATTGTTCTTCACCAGACCAGGCATTCTGTTCTCTTTTAAAGCAAGGAAAAAAATTCTCTTTCTCAATCTCTCTCTCTCGCTCCATGTATGTATGCATACGTGTGTGTGTGTGTGTGTGTGTGTGTGTGTGTGTGTGTGTAATCTTCTCTTTCTCATTGTTCTCTGTTCTTTTTCTCTGTATTTCTCTTTCTCTCACTTTCAACTTTACTTTTTGTACCCCAGTTTTAAAAAGAAATATATTTGGAGAAAGATAAAATATGTACTAATTATCTGTGTTAGGGGATATGGAGTAGGTTTTTGTGTCTAAGAGATTAAAATGAATGTCTACAGTAGTATGACAGGGTAAAAGAAGTAAAATAAGAACAGAAAAGAGAGAAGTATTACTCAAGAAGATTTAACCTATGATGTAGAATGTACATATCTTATGTCCTTTACTCACCTATAAATGCATGAAAAGATGAGAGTTAGAGAAGAATACATATCTAAGATTGAGATACACTAGAGTGCAAACAATGTTCAAAATATAAGACCTGGATGTGCAGATATAACCAATTTAGTACAATTCAAAAAACTTTTATGAAAATAAAGTTTCTACTTATAAAATACGGGAAATTACGTAAATTAATATAATTTATACAATATATATAACTATAGGAAAAGCAGTTCTAAGAGGGAATTCATAACAGTAAATACCTATATTAACAACAAAAAAGAGCTCAAGTAAATAACTTCATTTTGTACCTCAAAGAACTACAAAAAGAAGAACAAATTAAGCTCAAATTTAGTAAAAGGAAATAACAAATATTAGAGCACAAATAAATGAAATAGACAAAAAAATAGAAGAAAATCAATAAAACTAATAACTGTTTTTTTAAGACAAACAAAATAGAAAAAAAAATATTAGCTACACTTACCAAGAAAAAAGAGAGAGGATTCAAATAAACAAAATTAGAAATAAAAGAGAAGATACTACAACTGATAGCACATAAATAAAAAGGCTCAAAAAAAAGACTATCATGAACAATTACAAGTCAACAAATTGGGAAATCTAGAAGAAATAAATAGATTCATTGGGACACACAACCTACCAAGACTGAATCATGAAAAATAGAACATCTAAACCAACTAATTGCTAGTAAGAAAATTGAATCAGAAATCAAAACTTCCCAACAAAAAGTCCAGAACCAGATGGCTTCACTGCTGAATTCTGCCAAATATTCAAAGAATCAATGGTTATACTTTTGAAACTCATCTAAAAAAATCAAAGAGGAGAGAGTATGTCCAAAGTCATTTTTGAGGCCAAAATTAGATTGCTATCAAAATCAGAGGACACTACAATAAAAAAAATAAAAAATAAAAAAATTACATGCCAATATCTCTGATAAACACAGGTACAAAAATAACAAAATATTAGTAAACCAAAGGCAACAATACATTTTTAAAAATTATACACCATAATCAAGTAAGGTTTATTCCAGGGATGCAAGGATGGTTCAATGTCCACAAATCAGCCAACATGACACACCATGATAACAAAATGAAGAATAAAAATCATATGGTCATCTCAATGGATACGGGGGGGAAAAAGGATTTGACAAAATTTAACACTCTTTTATGATAAAAGCTCTCAATAAACTGGATATGAAGGAAACTTATCTCAATATTATAAAAGCTAGATATGATAAATACACAGCAAGCGTCATATTAATCATAATGAAAAGCTGAAAGCTTTTCCACTAAGATCAGTAACAAAACAAGTATGTTTTCTTGCCAATTTTATTTAACACAGTATTGGATGTCCTAGCTAGAGTAACTAGGCAAGAAAAAGAAACCAAAGACATTCAAATCAGAAAAGTAGAAGTAAAACAGTTTTTATATGCAGATGACATGATATTTTATATTGAAAATCCTAACAACTCCACCAAAAAAAAAAACAAAAAAGCCTGTGAGAATTAATAATTGAATTTAGTAAAGTTATAGGATACAAAATCAACATACAAAAATGAGTAAGGTTCATGTATACAAATAACAAACTATCAGGGGAAAAAAATTGAGAAAACCATCCTAGTTTCAATTGTATCAAAAAGAATAAAATACCTAAGAAAAATTTTAACCAAGAAAATGAAAGATCTATATACTGAAAATTATAACCCATTGATGAAAAAAATTAAAGAAGACATAAATAAATAGAGATGTACTGAATACTCATGGATTGGAAGAATTAATATTGCTAAAATGTACACATTACCCTAAGTTATCTACAGATTCAGTACAATCCCCATCAAAATTCTACTGATATTTTTCACAGAAATAAAACAATCAATCCTAAAATTTGTATGAAACCACAAAAGACACCAAATAGCCAAACCTATCTTGAGGAAAAAAACTAAAGTTGGAAGTGTCACACTCCCTGATTTCAAACTACATTACACAGCTTTAGTAATCAAACCAACATGGTATTAGCATAAAAACAGACACAAAGAACAATGGAACAAAAGAAAGAGCCCAGAAATAAACCAATACAAATATGGTCAATTAATTTACAACAAAGGACCCTACTACATACAAAAGTAAAGGAGAGTTTGTTCAATAAGTGATGTTGGAAAAACTAGAAAGTCATATGAAAAAGAATGGAACAAGACTATTATCTTACACCATATACTAAATTAACTCAAGGTAGATTAAAAAGAAGGTGGTCAAGATGGAGGAGTATGCAAATGCTGTGCTTACCTCCTTTCAAAACCACATTAAAATTACAATTAAACTACAGAATAACCATCATTGAGCATCACCTGAAGACTAGGTGAACTGAAGCCCTATGCTAAGATATATATAGAAGAAGTCACCTCAAGACTGGTAGGAGGAATGGAGATGCAGAAAGGGCTGGTCCCGCACCTGCATATAACCATTAAAAATCAGGAGGTATATCTCTGCTCCGGAAGACCACACCCCCAGAGGAGCAAGGGGTCCCAGCCCCACACCAGGTTCCCCAGCCCAGGGTTCTAGTCCTGGGAGGAAAAGTCGCTATAACTTCTGGTTGTGACAACCAGCAGAGATTGTGGCTGAGTAAGATGAAGGGTAGCTGCAGTCCCAGAGGTTCCTCTTAAAGGGCCTGTGTATGAACTTACTCTCTGATGGGCCCATTCACTCTGAGCTCCAGCAATGTGCAGCAGCTCGGAAGGCACCAGGGACATACGAGGAGGAATTGAGTTGCCTGGATTCAGGGCAAGGGCTGAAGGGACAGCTTTCACTCAGACAGAGAAGCCATTATTTCTTTGTTGAGCCCTCCTACCTCCTGGCATGCAGACACAGGCAAGTGCCATATTTGTGTCTCCTTCAACCTGGCTAATGTTGTTCACCACATCCTGGTGATTTCCTGAGACCCTGCCTTATACAAATTTTGGGTACACCCAAGCCATTTCCAGTGACTTCTCCATAAAAACCATCTGCTTTGGCTCATGCTGCAGATTTTCCTAAAATCTTTCAAGGGTTTACAAAACCCAAACAAGTAGCATCTGGCTCTGGTATGTTCCATACCTCTGGATGAGCAGACCTTAGCCTGACACTAGCAACAGCTGGCCTTTGTTCACATCTTGGCCTCTTGAGGCATCTCCAAGTACAGCGAAGGAGGTGGCCATCTGTGGATTGCTCTGTGGCTCATATCAGGTGGCCCTAGGAAGGGCACAGGCTATGGCTGAATTTGGCCTACAGCAAGTCCCATCCCAAGAGACCCTAGGGTTGGCAAACCCACTGGCAAGCTTCAGACCAAGCTGGAGCATGACTTACTGCCTCCACAAACAACACACCCAAAGGTACTAGAGCCCTGCTAAAACAGATTGTGCTCTGTAGGGTTAGCCCCTGCACCACAACTTCTTCACTGTAGTCATGGCCAGTCCTCACAATGAATGAGCCTGAGGGTCAATCCCTCCTATTGATGTGCAAATAGCAAACAAGGCTGAACTACAACAGGAGGATGCACACAGTCCACACAAAAGACACACCTGGAGCATCCTGCTCTGGTGACCAGGGACAAGGGACACGGGACCACTGGCCTACTACATAAGGCCAGTCCACTAAGTCCAGGAGTTATAGCAGCCCTACCTAATACATAGAAACAAAAGGAAAAGGGAGGCAGCAAAATAGGGAGACAAAGAAATATGTCCCAAATAAAAGAACAGAACAAACTTACAGAAAAAGAACTAAACAAAATGGAGACAAGCAATCTACCAGATGCAGAGTTCCAAACACTGGTTATAAGGATGCTCAATGATCTCAGGGAGAACTTCAACAAATATATAGGAAGCATGAAAATGGAGATAGAAAACATAAAAAAAGACCCAGTCAGAAATAAAGAATACAATAACTGAAATGAAGACTACATTGAAAAGAATCAAAAGTAGATGAGATAAAGAATAGAGGATTGAATCAGCGATTTAGAATATAAGGTAGCAGAAAACACCAAATCAGAACAGCAAAAAGAAAAAAGAATCTAAAATAATGAGGACAGGTTAAGGGGCCTCTGGGACAACATCGAGTGTACCAACATTGACATAATAAGGATACCAGAAGGAAAAGAGAGAGAGCAAAGAGTCGAAAATTTATTTGAAGGAATAATGATGGAAAATTTCCCTAACCTGGCAAAGTGATTGGATATTCAAGCCCAGGAAGCACAGAGTCTCAAATAAGATGAACACGAATAGGCCCACACCCAGACACATCATAATTAAAATACCTAAAGTTAAAGACAAAGAAAGAATCTTAAAAGCAGCAAGAGAAAAGCAGTTAGTTACCTAAAAGGGAGCTCACATAAGGCTGTCAGCTGATTTCTCAACAGAAAGTTTGCAGACCAGAAGGGATTGGCAAGAAATATTCCAAGTGATGAAAGCAGAGACCTACAACCGAGATTACTCTACCCAGCAAAGCTGTCATTTAGAATTGAAAGACAGATAAAGATAAATAGTTCATCACTAAGAAACCAGGTACAAGGTATCTTAGAGAGATTTCTTTAAGATGAAAAGACAAAAAATAAAAAACATGAGTAATAAAATGGCAATAACTACATATCTATCAACAATTATTTTAAATGTAAATGGATTAAGTGCTCCAATAAAGACATAGGGTGGCTGAATGAATGAGAAAACAAGACCCATACATATGCTGCCTACCACAGACTCACTTCAGATCGAAAGACACACACAAACTGAAAGTAAAAGGATGGAAAAAGATATTTCACGAAAATGGAAATAAAACATATTTCATGAAAATGGAAATAAAACAGACAAAAAAACTAAAGTAGTAATACTTATACCAAACAACATAGACTTTAAATCAGAGGTTATAACAAGAGAAAAAGAAGGACCTAGTAATGCCACTACTTGGTATTTATCCAAAGAAACCCAAAACGCTACTTCAAGGGGACATGTGCATCCATATATTCATTGCAGCATTATTTATAATAGCCAAGATTTGAAGGCAGCCTGGGTGTCCCTGAATGGATGAATGGATAAAGAAGAGGTGGTACACATGTGCATCTGGAATATTATTCAGCCATAAAATAAAGAATGAAATCTGCCATCTGCAACAATATGGGCAGACCTAAAGAGTATCATGCTGACTGTAGTAAGTCAGACAGAGAAAGACAAATGTCATATGATTTAAGTTATAAGTGAAATCTAAAGAACAAAATAAACAAACAAATGAAACAGAAACAAACTCATATGTAGAGATAACATTTTGATGGTTGCCAGATAGGAGGCAGTTGAGGATGGGTGAAAAAGGGGAAAGGAATTAAGGACAAATTGGTTGTTACAAAGTAGTCATGGGGATGTAGGACATAGCATAAGGAATAGAGTCAATAATATTGTAGTAACTATGTATGATGTCAGATGGGTGGTAGATTTATTGGGATGATAGGTGGGTGGGGTCTGGGGAAAAAGTGAAGGGATTAAGAAATACAAGTTGGTAGTTACAAAATAATCATGAAGATGTAAAGTAAAGCATAGTGAATATGGTCAACAGTATGGCAATAACTATGCATAGTGCCGGGTGGGTACTAGACTAGTCAGGGGCATCACTTCTTAAATTATATAAACATCTAACCACTGTGTTGTACTCCTGAAATTAATATAAAATAATACCGAATGTCAAATGTAATTGAAAAATTAAAAGAGGGGGGAAATTTGAAGGGGGATAAGAGTTTCAAATTTCCAGGTATAAAACAAATAAATTTTGGGGATGTGATATACAGCATAGGGAATATAGTCAATAATATTGTGATAGCATAGTACAGTGTCAGATGGTTGCTGGACTTACCATGGTAATCACTTCTTTAGGTGATTAATGTTGAATAACTATGGTGTACAACTGAAACTAATATAATATTGTGTTAGCTATATTTTAATAAAAGTCTTTTAAAAATAGATAAGAAACTTGAATGTAAAACTTGAAACCATAAAACTCCTAGAACAAAACATGAGGCAATCTCCTCAATGTTGGTATTGGCAATTATTTTTTGGATTTGATACCAAAAGCAAAGATAAAAAAAGCAAAAATAAACAAGTGGAACCACATTAAACTAAAAAGCTTGTGCATAGCAAAGGAAGCCATCAACAAAATGAAAATGCAACCTCCAAAATGGGAAAAAATATTTGCAAATCATATATCTGATAAGGGATTAATATCAAAAGTATATAAAGAACTAATACAAGGCAACAGCCAAAAATCCAAGTAATCCGATTTAAATATGGGCACAGGAATTAAATAAACATTTATTCCAAAGAAGATACTGGTATGGCCAACAGGCACATGAAAAGACACTCAACATCTTTAATCATCAGGGAAATGCAAATCCAACCCACAATGAATTATTACCTCCCACCTGGTAGAATGTCTAGTATCAAAAAGACAAAAGATAACAAGTGTTAGTGAGAATGTAGAGAAAAAAATCCATCGCATATCATATTTCTCCAAAATACTATATAGAAGACAGTGGGATAATGATGGATAACTTATTTAAAGAAATATTGATATACATATGTGCCTGTTCATAGACTAGAGTCCACTGCATTGTTACTTAACGTGATCTCTGGGTAAAGAGATTATTTGAGATATTTTACTATCCTATGTATGGATTTTATGTAATTTTTACATTGGCTGTTTATTAATTTTATTCATTAAAAAGAACAATTATAGATGACTCACACTTCCTGATTTCAAAACTTACTACAAAGCTACAGTAATCAAAACAGTGTGGTACTGATTTAAAGACAGACTTGTGCCAATGGAATCCAATAGAGAGTCCAGAAATAAACCCTGGCATATATAGCTGGATATTAATTTTAATAATCCAAAGCAACGCCTTAGGTATTAAAAGATAGAGCATCATCTAAGCAGACTACAATTAACAAAAGTTTTATCACTTTATAACTTATAATGATAATTTCAAAATGACATTGTAATTGATAAAGATGATTCATCTCCAATCTGCTTTGATATGTCCTACCAAAAAAAAAATTGTGATTAAAGAAACCTGTTAAACATCAGACCAGTCTTTCATCTTCTTTCTTTTATTAACTGACTTTTATTTATTAAAAATAAATGATTTATTTATTTAAATCATTACATGTTTTCCATTCTAATTTGATTAGCTCATAATAATCTAAACTAATTAGCTGTTGTTAATAAATTTTATGTTTATGTCTTTAAGGAGCTGATCTCTTTCCTCAGGACTGTGACCTTTAGAGACTAATATTGTGTAAACATGCTTTTCCCTTTCAGCTAACCCATGCATCTACTATGATGAATTCTATGACTGTGAGACACAAAAGAAGGCACTTGGATGCAAACACCCATCACTTCAACTATGCAAAGCTAGTTGTCTCTGTGACACTGAGATAAAATAACCTCTGTTATTTACAGGTATAATGTGCTGCTGGGAAAACATCTGCTGGATTGTATTTTTTACCTTACTTTGCTTCAGTAGCTTCTGATTAATTTCATTTGGTTAATTATATGTGAGGTCCTAAATTTCACTAATCATATATGGGCATCAATGCCACCCACTCCAGTCCTGATACATCCTG
Source organism: Rhinolophus ferrumequinum (assembly GCF_004115265.2). NCBI lineage: Eukaryota > Metazoa > Chordata > Mammalia > Chiroptera > Rhinolophidae > Rhinolophus > Rhinolophus ferrumequinum. The sequence continues at coordinate 18,069,605 of NC_046286.1, read as the reverse complement.
AAGTAACATTGTTTGAAACTTTCTTACTGTTGGAGTGAAAGGTCCTGTTCACCACCTGCCTCATATTTAAATCGTGTGATGCATAGTTCTTAGGTTGACATAATTGAGCTCATGGCAGAACTGGGTCCCTGAACAATAACCTGTGCTAGAGGAGGGTTTTTCTGTGTTTAACTCCTTCCCCTGCATTCCCATGTCTCCAAACACCCTGATGTTGGTCTTCTCTGCATAACCTACATGAATTAATAATTCTTCACTTCTTAATTTTACTTCTATTTTAAATCAATCATTAAAATAATCCACAAAGCACCCAACGAGTCCAGTCTCATTAATTGCAAGGTAAGTATAGCTTAATTGCAAGTGGTTTAAATGTCTTATTGTTTCATTGCTGTATCTATACACATTTGTAAAGCAGGAAAAAAAAGAAACAGTGTCCTTAATTTAACAAAATATGTATTCAGTACTGATTATATACAAGGTACAATCCATATAGTATAGAGCATATTGTCTCCCTCATTTCAAATGAGGATATAAATATTAGTGAACCTGAATGTTAAGGAAATTGGTGAAGTGTATGGCTACACAGAGAGCCTAGTAGCTGGTATTTTGTTTCCAGTCTCAGGATTATTTTTTGTTTGGGTGTTTTTGTTTTTGTTTTTTGCTTGTTTTTGTTTTTTCATAAATGTGTTCTTCCTTTCTAGAAGTTTATATAAAAGAAAATTCCCTAGATTTTTGTCATTTGTCATATCACGTGTAAGAAACTGATAGCAGAAACCAAGTTTTACTTCAAGGATGAGAATTGTTGGTGTGAGCGACCCCAAATAAACTTCCTGTACTAAATATCTCCAAGGAAATGCGAAACAAATTACAGTGCAACTTTTTGAAAGCTTCCCAACATTACCCCCATGACGGGAGCTTATCGGGAATGTCCATGATCACAGCAGTACACTTACTCATAGAAGGAAATCTCATGCTATGTTCCAGGGTCACTCAGGATGAGTTCAAAATTGGACTCTGGAGCCCCAAAACACTGTTCTGTGAGAAACAGATTTGTGTATGTGTGTGTGTGTGTGTGTGTGTGTGTGTGTGTGTGTGTATACATATACTAATGAAGGTCCAGAAGACCTGGGAAGCAAAGGTAGTAAAGAGCTCCACTGAGGACAATTCTGATTAGGTTGTTGGGTTCTCCGGAGAGAGTAAATGGGCACAAAAATGGATCTAAATTACAGGGAAACTTGAAGGAAAGGCAAACTGAATCATTTGGATGTGATGCCACGGGCAACAATAACACACCTTTGATTCTCAATTATAGGAGCGCTACATTAAAACCCAGGTTCTATGCAGATTTATATGGAAGCATGTATAATAGAGTGATTCAAGATGTGCAGACGGACAACTGGCCCGCATTAGGGATCATTGTGGATTTTCAAAATGTATTCAAGGCTTAAGCAGTTGGATCAGCATTGTTATGACTTGTTTTCTCTACCATGGAAGAGCACTACTGTTCCCTCACTGCTGAAGGTACAGAAATTTCAGGACAGTTCTGGGATCATACACCCTGAACCACTGAATTACAATGGGGATGTGGTGTTTCCCTTACTCAGATCAGCCTGTAATGTTCGAATCTTTTTATGGCGAGAAACCGATAAAGGCGTGCAGAAATTTCACTAGGGCGAATCCAATTGCCTCATGTAGAAATGGAATAGAGGATTTATCAAAAAGGTGTAGTCTTTAAGTAAAGCCCAATTATCTCTGAGAAGCAAGAAAACTATTTCACTTCTGCAAATCTCTACTGCATTTAGGTTTCTGGCTTAAGGTTGTGAATTGTAGAATGATTATCTCAATGGATAGGAACTATCTTCAGGTATTTAGAATTTTGCAAAATGTATAGTAAACATTAAGTTATTTATACGATATCACAAACTATACAACAGCCTTCTGAGGTGAAATTTGTTATCAGAATTCTACATATGAGGACTCTGAGGTTCTAAAATTTTTCATGACTTCCTCATGGTCACACAACAAGGAAGACATAGAGATCTTGCATTAAGGCCATTTTCTTCCAAACTTCAGATGGAATAAAACAGTGAATCACCAGATGAGGCAATAACAAAAAGTTAATAGAAGATTTTACAGATTCTCATGTAGAAAAAAGAGACAAGAAAATTAGATTTTGAAAATTTTTCTTTCTCATTCATTCCGGTCATTTTATAAACAGAATTTTGTACTTTTTAAACAAGACATCGTATTGAGTAAATATACTATAAAGACATCATATATATAGTAAATAGACTATAAAATTACTGTGAATCTTTATTATTTTCTTCAAAAAAGTGGGTACCCTGCTGTGATATTGTATTTATAATAAGAAATACATATTTGGTCATTGTCCCCTTCCTGGTACAGAGGTCCCAAAACTATTGGAATTTCCTCAGTGCTGAGAGTGATAGAGATGTTTCTTGTTATGTTAATGAGACAACTTCTGGACTGAATCTAAGGATGGGGGCTGGTCACCGGGGTAACCCAACCCTGTGACTAGAGGGTTAAAACTTTCGGTCCCACCCCTTGACCTCTGAAGAGGGAAGAGGGCTGGAATTCATCAATCTTGACTATGAAATGAGGCCTCCATAAAAGCCCAAAAGAACTGGATTTGAAAAGCTTCCAGATTGATGAGTAAATGGAGATTTGGGGAGAGTGGTGCCTTCAGAAAGGGCATGAAAGCTCTGCATGCATCCTTTCCCCATCCCTTTTCCTATGCATCTCTTTTATCTGGCTGTTCTTGAGTTGTATTCTTTTATAATAAACTGCTAATCTAGTAAATAGAATGTTTCTCTGAGTAAAACGTTCTGTGAAACGCTCTCGCAAATTAATCGAAGGAGGGGGTCACTGGAACCTCTGATTTAGTGTGTTGGTTAGAAGCCCAGCTGTTAACTCAGGTGTTAACCTGAGCTTCTGACTGCTGCTATAGTGGGCGTGGGGACAGTCTTGTGAGACTGAACCCTTAACCTGCGGAATCTGAAGCTATTTCCTTGTAGATAGTGTCAGAATTGAGTTGAATTGTAAGACACTGAGCTGGAGTCAGAGGATTACTCGGTGGTGGGGAGGAACCCCCCGCCCCCATCCACCATACTGGAAGCAGGTGCAGAACCTGTACGTGCCAATTGTATTTGTAGACTACTCATATGGAATTTTCAGTTTCTATACTCTCTGAAGACTGCAGCTGTACTAAGAGGAACCTCCCACAGTGTATGATCATTTGCAAATCAAGCCCTTCCTTTACAGAAATTTGTAAAACACTGAAGCTAAATACCAACTTTATTGATGATACCATTAGTATAAACATGGACACAAGTCTATTGGTGAAGATAATACCAAGTGACAGGATATCACTGAAAAACAACAAAGGACTTCTTCCTTGCAGTCAAAGCCAAGATAATACTTTCAGCAAACAATATAGAATAATATCTGTTTTATATGCAAACCGTATTGTTGTGACATATACAGATACTTTTGATATTTTCAAAACATGGACGTAGGTATCAACTCACTATTATTGATTGTACAATAATATTCATCTTTCAGGTTTTCTCCTCCATTAATTTTTCTCATCCATTTGTGAGAAGTGACTCAACCTTTCTTATTAAAACCTTCTCTTCACAATATGGGCCGATAAAAATTCCTGTATCCGGGGCCTCATTTGGCTTGAATTTTTCCCTAAGAAAATTTCTTGTATTAAAATTTTTTTATATTAAAAACTTTGGAAAAATAATTTGGGTGAGGTAAAGATCTATTATTATTCACTTACATAAGCCAATTTATCCAGTATAATCTACCATATAAACTCTTCTATTTTCCCACTTATTTTTGCTGTCAAGTCTATCATAAACCAAGTGTCTGTATACACTGAGTTTGTTTATACACTGAGTTTGCTTCTGGATTTTCTCTTCTACCCTATTGATCTATTTAAATCACTCTGCACCTTATTTCAATGATTCCAATATAAAGGGTTAATATTTGTTTAAATCTGATGATAGATTGAGTGGCTCTTCTTTTATAGTCTTTTAAAAATATTTCTCAAATTATTATTTTTCATTAAAAATGATAGTCTGTTTCTTAAATTCATTTCTTCACTGAGAGAGAGAGAGAGAGAGAGAGAGAGAGAGAGAGAGAGAGAGAGAGAGAGAGAGAGAGAGAGAGAGAGAGAGAGAGAGAGGGGAAACTTTACTGGATTGTGATGGCCATTACATTCAATTTACAGATTTCTTGAGGAGAATTTGCTTCTTTCATTGTCAAGCCCTACCACCCATGAACATAGCACATTGAATCATTTTTTACAGATTTCTATTTAAAGCTATTAAATAGAGTTTTAAAGTCTTCTTCATAATGATCAGGAGTTTCACTTTCACTAATTTCTCATTTTTTTCCAATATGTTAAGAATTATATGGAAATATTTGACCTAAATGAGAGATCTGACATACTGATAGAGAATATCAAAAACTTGTAACAAATATTACATATAAAGAAATCAAAATATGTTTGTCATTAATGCAAGTGTTCCAAATATGGCTGGAAGTACTCAAGAAAATAGTTTAATAAGAATTAAAAGAAAGGTAAAAGCTGTGACACTTATCTTTTTATGTTCAAATAAAAACTATGATTATCTATGCTACTTGTATGTTTTTCTATTGAAATTTACATTTGAATTCATTAGATATTTCAGTAAGAAAGCCAGATAAAAAATCAGGCAATCAAAAAAGATGGCTATTCAATACATAAGTAATATATGCTAAGAAATATTATAAAAATATTATAATTATAAAAAATAATAATAAAATTCTAAGAACTGTGATTTTTGCTTACTTAAGCAACAGTTTTCCTAAGATTTTTTTTTTCTTTTACTTCTCATTCATTGCTCACTGATTTATTCAGAAAACATAATTTTTCCTGGTAGAAGAAATCTACCTGAGTTTTTTTTTTTTAAAGATGGCCTATGTTAAGATTAATGGTTTGACTTTAATACTAAAATACCTTTATTTCACTATCTCATTTAAATTCCACGTGCAAGATAAAAATTTTTTATTAGAATAATTTTCCTTAAATATTTTAATTATATTTTCCTCTATATCCCATGTTTATTTAGAAAAGTTAGATCTCCGTTTCTATTTTTTCCTTGCATGAGATTTGCTTTTTGTTTCTGGAAACTAAACATTTCTCCTGCTTGTGATTTTGTCTAAATTCACTATGCCATTTCTAGGTGGTGTGTGTGTGTGTGTGTGTGTGTGTGTGTGTGTGTGTGTGTGCGCGCTACACGTGGCTATTTCGCATGGTATATCATACACTCTTCATCTGAAATCTTGTATTTTTCTTTTATTACATGATTATCATTCCCTCCAATATTTTATCACATTTATTTATGCTTTTTCTCCTGTGACATCTCTCTAATGAATCTTGACAATTCTTTTAGTTCCCGTATATCTTGAACTTGTTCTCATTCTCTCTAACTGTTGGTCCCTTTCTAATGCATTCTCTATCAGTGTTTCTTCTTACTAATTTATTCTTTACCTATTTTTGTATCTCATTTACTATACAGTCCTCACTTTTGTGTTTTTCATTTCAACTTTTTTTCCTTTCTAGTATCTCCAAGTAGTTTTGATTTATAATTAGTTAACAATCATTTAAAATTCCATTATGTTTCATTCCCTAAGGACATTAGTTATGTACTTAATTTTCAAATAGTCCTGCATATGTTGTTCCATTGTTGCCTTTCTCTAATAATCCTGGAGATACTCAGATGTATTGATTATTTCCTACACACATGCCTGTTAGTTTGGTTCGTTAAGTCTGCAAAGATCAGACAAGGCTTTGTCCTCACTTTATTTTTGGTGGAGTTGGAAAAAGACATCAGTTTTGAGGGGCTTTATATTGCATTCGATTGCCTGCTCCCTCTCTCTGTCCAAACAAGTGGGCATTTCTTGTCCTCAACATCTCTGCTGCTCTAGCTCATAATTTCTCTTCTTCCTAGCTGCTGAGTCCCTTTTAATTAATTTCCAAGGGCAAATGGCTGCCAGCACTAAGTATATTTGTTGTCGTAGGTTCTTGTCTCCCCACTCTAACCTGCCTCCAGCATTTTCCCAACATTATAATTGGCACAGAAAGGGCAACAGTATTTAGAACCTATCTCTAGGACACATTTCTATGATTATGGTACAAATTTCTTTTCTTCATATTATTATTTTTTCCTTCATATTATTTTTAACAGTCTCTTTTGTTTGATGCCTCACTTTGCTGAGTTCTGAGACCAAAGTTCCAAGCCTCGTCAGCAATCATTTCATCAATGTTCACACTTCTTCCAACTGCTACCGCAGTTAAGCCCATCTTTTCTCAGTCACTGGTTTGACCTCAATAGGACACAAGGGAGGGAGAAAAAAAAGCAAGTAAATCTTATATTCGAGCCCATTTCCTCTCCTTGGACTTTGAACACCTTCTACTGAAACTATGTCTTTCTGCCCACCAAAAAACCAAAACAAAAGGATTCAACTATCTTAGGTTCCATCGACATTACATTGATTTTATAATTACGAAAAGGAGCTCTCTTAAAATTCCTGCCTCGTTTCTGTCATCTCTAGAGCTCAATGATAGAGAACAAACATCTATTGTTTAGGCCGCTATTCTATTATAAGAAATTTTGTGCTGTCTCACCATTTTTGGAGTGTATATATTCTTAAGGGTTATCTATATTAAGATGCTCAGAATCAATTACCCTTGTCCCCTTAGTGGTTTATCTAATTACTCTTCTCAGCTCCTCTACTTAATACTGAAGACACAAAGACACACATTCACTTTCTTTGTTTTTCCTTTACCTTAACCTCATACAGATGACAACTCTCTCCTCTCCCACTTTGCCCACCTCTATGGCAGTATTATATTCAACATATTATAATGGATGAATTCGCATTGTACATCACAATGGAAATTGTTTGAAGACATGAAAAATTAGTCAATTGGGAGTAGTTTTTTTAATGATGAAACATGTTTTACATTTTGTAGATTCCTAGAGGATGTAGAATAATTGTAATAAAAGATGGATAAGTTTTGTTTTATAAAAACTTAGTGGTTAGTAGCCCTAGTCACATTATTTTGTTTCTTGTGGAATTATTAACTCTGCAATAATAAAATTTCATATAAAAAACCGAGACTGCTAGGTGTGTATACTAGAAGACAATTACTCAGGCATGTAGAACTCACTTTCAAGTTTTGATTAATAAATGCATTACTTCGTATTACAATAAAAACAATCTTAAAGCTACATTGCAAAAAAAATCTTAGTAACTGAAATATCATTTAAAAAACAACTGTTACTGTGAATTTGAACTCTTTAGCTCCTAGTCACAGGTTTAATAAAATTGTGGTTAAAGGGATAACTTTTGAAACACTTCATTAAAAGAAACATTTTAGAACACAATTTCATTGCTATTTCTGGAGACGGCAGCTATAATTTAAACTCTTAATGAAACAATAAATGACACTGGGAAAATCAGCTGTTCACATGTAAAAAAATGAAATTTGACCCCTACCTTCTACCACTTACAAAAAATTAACTCAAAGTGGATTAAACACTTAAATGTAGTACCTGAAAGTATAAAACACCTAGAAGAATACATAGGGGGAAAGCTTCTTGACATGAGTCTTGGCAATGATTATTTTGGACATGACACCTTTTTATTCACAAGCAACAAAATACAAAAATAAACAAGTAGGACTACATCAAGCTAAAAAGATTCTGTACAACAAAAGAAATGATCAACAAAATGAAAGGCTACACACGGAATGGGGAAAAACATGTGCAAATTATATATTTAATGAGGTGTTAATATCCAAAATATATAAAGAACTACACAATCCAATAGCAAAAAGAATCTAATTAAAAAATGGGCAGAGGATCTGAATAGGCATTTTTCAAAAGAGGACATACAGATGGGCAACAGGTACGTGAAAAGATGCTCAACATCAGTAATCATCAAGGAAATGCAAGTCACAAACAAAACGAGATACCATCTCACACCTGTTAGCATGGCTATCATCAAATGAGACAAGAAGTGTTGGCGAGAATGTAGAGAAAAGGGAACCCTCTAGCACTGTTGATGGCAATGTAAATTGGTACAGCCAGTACGGAAAACAGTAAGGAGGATGCTCAAAAAATTAAAGTAGAACTATCATATGATCTAACAACTCCACTTCTGGGTATTTATCCATAGAAAACAAACACACTCACTCGAAAAGATATATGTACCCTGTATTCATTGCAGCGTTATTTGCAATAGCCAAGACATAGAAATAACCTATGTCCATTCACAGCTGAATGGATAAAGAAAATGTGATATATTTATACAGTGGAATAAAAAGTAAAAATAGCCATAAAAAATAAAGATATCCTGCTGTTTTTGACAACATGGAGGGATCTGGAGGCATCATGCTAAGGAAATAAGGCAGAAAGAGGAAGACAAATATGTACTGTATGGTCACACTTGTATGTGGAATCTAAACAAACAAACAAACAAAAATGAAACTTATGGAAAAAGAGATCAATGGCTACCAGACGTGTGGAATGGGGTGTGAGGGGATTAGATGAAGGTGGTCAAAAGATGCAAACTTCAAATTATAAGATAAATATGCCCTGGGGGTATAATATACAACATGATGACCATAGCTAACACTGCTCTTTGGTGTATTTGAGAATTGCTGGGAACGTGGGTCCTAAAAGTTTCCATCATAAGGAAAAAAAGAGTTTGTAACTATATGAGGAGATTGAGACAAACTACTCTTATTGTGGTGATCATTCTGCAATAGATGTATGTCAAGTCGTTATGTGGTACACCTTAAACTTATGCAGAATTATATGTAAATTGTGTCTCAATAAAGCTGGGGAAAAAATCTATCATTTACGATCCCCACATCTACCAGTACTGGGATGTGGGGTGGCCTAGAGAAGAGTTTATGGCCATGAAGAGGGCAATTTTTAGAGGGAACTGTAGTCAGGAGGCATCTGTTTAGAGGCATCTGTAGTCAGGATTTCCAGCTACAAGGGAAATAAATCTTTCAGTGCAGAAAGGGATGAGGTAAGGCATCACAGCAGGCATGGGTGCAATCATCTTTGAGCTAGCCAGATAAATTCCAGTTCTAAACGTGTTGTAACCTGGTTGTAACAGGCAAGATTTTTTTCCTAGTGAGTGCAATAGTATTCCCTTTGCCAGGACATCTATGCCCTGATTGGGTGTGTTCTGTCAATTCTATTTCCGCAGTTACTTGTTGTTTTGATAGAAATATGTCTTTTTGGTATAAAGTAATTAAAATCTGCAAAACCATGTTTTTTTTACCCTCTGTTCCAAGCTAAGTTACCTAGTATCACAAGGTTTAGAAAATTCGTTCACATGAAAGGGTAATTCTAGAAAATGACCACAAGATGGCAGCATATACATACATATAGAATAGTTCAACATTGGAAGCCAAGGAAAATAAAAACATTGATATTCTAAAATTATTATGAAGAGTAGCTAAATGATTTACATAAAAGCTTATAGTGAAAAACAAAGCAAAACAAAACAATAACACTTTGCTGGCAATATGTTGCAGTCCTTTAAGTGGATGTATACAATGAGAAGATGAGAGGTTCTGCCTTTCATATTATTTATAGGACTGCTGTTGCTGACATTTACCTGATAACATATCTGTATCTGATAACATATCTGTACCTCAGTTTCCTCATTTGCAGATGGAGATAATAATAGTACTCCATTGTAGAGTTGATGCGAGGATAAAATAAGGAAAAATATACACAGAATTAGTAACATCCTGGCGCGTTTTTTCTCTATTAATTTTTATTATTCACAATTTTTAATTGAGATGCCTGATACTATACTTGCTTCTAATCAAAGCTGTCATTTATTAATTGTGCATGCAGTACAAGATTTAGCATTTCACAACTGTATTGCATGGAGTATCATTTAAACTTCGGAACAAACTTTGGCTGTGAATCACGGGTAATATTTATAAATGCAGAAATTGAGAGATTAAATAGGGAGATTAAAAAACACGTCCCAGGTAAAACTGCTAATGAATAGCTAGGATGGATTTCCAACCTTGGTTTTATTTACTGGAAGTATTTCCTTCAACTCTTTACCACATCTGAAAGAGCAGCTACATCTGAACGTTATTACCAAATTTTGATGTTGTGAATTCAGCGGCTGATATGTTATATTGAAATGTTTTTCTTCCTCTTCCAACCAGAACATTTAAGAATAATTTGATTATTTAATTATTTTTATCCTAGACAATTGAGGATATTGCTTGCCTTGGAGTTTGAGAAAAAATAAACTAGAATTTCATTGTGGACATTTTAATAAAACCATGTGTTGGGTTCTTACTATTCCACTGTAGAATTGGGGTGAATATGCTGCAAAAAATGCCAGAATGTTCTCAAAGCAATGTGAACTCATGGAGGACAGCACAGAGGAAAGGCAAATTACAAGTAGGTGCTTGTCTGTATAATCCAATTTTGTGCTCAAAACAACCAAAGTGTCCTTTGATAGGTGATTGGATAAAGAAGATGTGGTACATATACACAATGGAATACTACTCTGCCATAAGAATGAATGAAATAGTGCCATTTGCGACAACATGGATGGATCTTGAGATTATTATGCTAAGTAAAATAAGTTAGACAGAAAAAGTCAAGAAGCATATGATTTCACCGATATGTGGTATATAAAACTGAAAACAACGAAAGAACAGGACAAACAAATGAAGAAACAAAAGCTCATAGACACAGGCAATAGTTTATGGTTACCAGAGGATAAGGGGAAAAGGGGGTGGTAGATGTGGGTAAAGGGGATCAAATATATATTAATGGAAGGAGAACTGACTCTGGGTGGTGAACACACAATGGGATTTATAGATGACGTATTGCAGAATTGTACACCAGAAGCCTATGTAACTTTACTAACAATTGTCACCCCAATAAACTTTAATTAAAAAAAATCACCAGGAATTACTAAATATCCTGGCAATGATGAATTAAGTCATCTAGTCTGCACAAAATATATTTCCATTTACTTGTGTTTTCATCAATTTCTTTCATTAATGTTTTAGTTTTTAGTGTACAGATTTTTCACCTCCTTGATTAAATTTATAACTGGGTATTTTATTCTTTTAGATGCAATTATAAATTTTGTTCTTAATTTTTTTCTGGTAGTTTATTGTTAGTGCGCAAAAACAGAACTGATGTGTATTTATTGATTTCGTAGTCTGTGACTTTATTGAATTCATTTATAAGTTCTAACAGGGTTGTTTTTTTTTTTTTTTTTGGTAGAGGCTTTAGGGTTTTCTACATACAGAGAAAATGGTACTTCTTTCTTTACAATTTGAATGCCTCTTTTTTTTTTTTCTTGCCTAATTTCTCTGGTTAGGACTTCCAGTATTATGTTTAATAAAAATGTCGAGAATGGGCATCCTTGATTTGTCCTGATCTTAGATAAAAAGCATTCAGCTGTTCACTGCTGAGGATGGTGTTAGTTGTGGGATTGTAATATATACCCTTTGTTATAGAGATGTATGTTCCTTCTATTGTTGAATACTGGTTTGTTTAGAATTGTGTTGTGAAAGAATGTTGCATTTTGTCAAATACTTTTTCTGCATCTATTGAGATGATCATGTGATTTTTATCTGTCAGGTTAATATTGTGTATCATATATATTAATTTTCAAATGTTGAACCATGTTTACATCCCTGAATGAATAACCCTTGACCATAGTGTATGAGCCTTTTAATGTACTGTTGAACTTGTTTTGCTAATAATTTAAGGATGAGGATTTTTGCATCTATATTTATCAGGGATAATGGACTATATTTTCTTTTTGTGTGTGTTCTTGTCTTCAGTATCATGGTGATGCTGGTCTCCCACTGGTCTCCCAGTGTTCCCTCTTTTTTCATTTCTGAAAGAGTTTGGAAAGATTGATATTAATTCCACTTTAAATGTTTTGGTAGAAATTGCAAGTGAAGCCATCTAGACTTGGAGTTTTCATTGTTGGGAGGTTTTTGATCACTACTTCAGTCGCCTTACTCATAGTTGGTCTGTTAAGATTTTCTGTTTCTTTACAATTCAGTCTAGGTTGGTTGTATATTTTTAGGATCTTTTTCTATATCTTTTAGGTTGTCTAATTTGATGGACTTTAATTAATCCTTTGTATTTGTGTGATATTGGTTGTAATGCCCCCTTTTCCATTTAAAAATTATTTATTTGAGTCTTCTTCCTTTATTACCTTTGTAAATCTAGCTAAAGGTTTTACCACTTTACCTCTTCAAAATACCACCTGTTAGTTTCATTGATCTTTTCGTTGTTGTGTAGTCTCTATTTTATTAATTTCTATGCTGGTACTTTTTCTTTCCTTCTGCTAATTTTGGACTCTTTATTAGTGAATTTAAAACATAAGGGCAGTAATTAAAATGTGAGAAGAGAAAATCAAGCAGTCAGTTGAAAAGTCAGTAATCTAAGTCAAGCAGAGTTTTCTAAAAAAGGAAAACACGTGGGAGGGGGGGCTTGACTCTTTAGCTAGCTGGCAATGTGTGTATTCCAGACAAATGCCTTTGAAGTGGATGTCTCAGCAATCAAGAGCTTAAATACAGGCACTTACATTATACATTATAATCAAAATTTATACATTTTAATCAAAAAGTTAATTGTCAGGTGTTCACACTACAGTTACAAATCAAACGTGTTAATATTTGAAAAAAAATATTTAAAAAATATTAAGTATACAGTCAATGGCATTAAGTACGTTCACATTTTGGGGCAATTATCACCACCGTAAATCTCCAGATGTATTTTCATCTTTCAAATATGAAACTCTGTATCTATTAAACAATAACTGCATAATTGGTCTTCCTCCCAATCCCTGGTGACCACCATTGTACTTTGTCTCTGTTTATTTGGTGACTCTAGAGACTTCAAATAAGTAAAATTATACAATATACATACAATACACATGTAGTATATGTTGTATATATATTATATATATAGTATATATTGTAAAAAATAAATATATTTTTTGTAATTGATTAATTTCACGTAGCAAAATAGCCTCAAGATTCACCCATGTTGTAGCATGTGTCAAAATTTCCTTCCTTTTTAAGACTGAATAATATTTCATTGTATATAATATTACATTTCTGTATCCATTCATCTGTCAATGGGCACTTGGTTTGCTTGCACCTTTTGGTTTGTGCGTAATACTGCTAATGAACTTGACTTATACAAATGTCTATTTGAGCCCCTGTTTTAATTCTTTTTTGGTATATACCCCAAAGTGGAACTGCTGGATCATAAGGTAATTCTATTTTGTATTTTTGAGGAACTGCCATACTGTTATTTTCACAAGATGCACCATTTTACATTTCCTTTAACAGTGCACAAAGGATTCAACTTATCCACATCTACAGAGGGTGCCAAAAAAATGTAGACACATTTTAAGAAAGGAAAAAAAACTGTATTAAAATGGTAATAGTCAATATATGCCGATAACAAAAGATTAATGCAAGTCACATTTGACTTCTGCAATTACAAGAGGTGCTCAAAGTAGTTACCATCAGCATAATTTTAATACATTTTTTCCTTTCTTAAAATGTGTATACATATTTTTGGATATATATATGTATATGTATATATACATATATACATTTTATATATATATAATTATATATATACGTATATATATATATATATATATATAATTTTAATATATACACCCTAGATATTGATTCCTTGTCACTATAGTAATTGGAAAATATTTTCTCCCATTCCATGTTTTTTTTAAATCCATTGTGTGTTTTGATACACAAAAGTTTTTAGTTTTGATGTAGTCCAGTTTATCTACTTTTTGTATTGTATTGCCTGTGCTTTTGGTTTCATAGCCAAGAACTAATTGCCAAATCCAATGTGACAAAACCATTCCCCTATGCTTTCTTTTAATTATGTGTATGCTAGATACTGAGTTCCACCAGGTCTATTATGGAAAATGTGCATTTGTTAGAAAGAATGAGAGGAGAAACCTGCCCCATACAATATCTGTAGACCTATGTAGAGCAGTAGTTTAGATGAAGGCTTACATTTGTTAGCTGCAAAACATTAAAAGCCCTATGATGTTAAGAGAGATTGACAACAAAGATAGCCTTTCTCTGTGAGGAGCATCAAGATACATTATCAAAAGGAGTCACAACAAACCACTCTGAACAAAAAACAGGAAACACAGAAAAAGGACAGACTTTCTTACACTAGCTATGTAAGAGAAAATCCATCAAGGTTTATGTAAGGGCCAGGAGAAGCTGGAACAATTACATATATTGAAAACATTCCCTTTTCCAACCTCTTACATATGTCATTATTGAATTCAGACTAAACATCTATGACACAGAGGGTAGTGCTATTGTATCACATTTACAGATGAGAAAGTGAAATTTCAAGACATAAAGCAAACTGATAAGTAAAACCTTACCAACAAATGAGATTTGAACTTCAGTCATTTTGCCTCAAAAGACAATTCAGTACTCTATACAATGTCTGCTTCTCTGACCTGGAAGAAAACTTGCATCCGTGCTTCGGTTTTATCTAAGCAATGTCTTCCAATAAACTGGAACAAGAGCTCTTGATGCTTTCCCCTTAACATCTCTGCACATCTCACTGTCTCGTTGTAAAGCTGAGATCTTCCCACTTTACAATAAAAAATGATGAGATGTGTGGGGACAGAGCCAGGAGCGCAGTTTCCAGGCTCTCAGCCTCACGTGGAAAGGTGCTGGCTCAGGTAGTAAATGGCCATCAACTGTGATTGGATGGCCATCAGCTGTGGCTAGTTGGCCATTAGCTGTAACCAGTGAGCCACTGGCCACTAATATAACTGCCGTGGCTATGCTACCAGCAAATGGGGGCTGGCAAGAAGATGGTGGCTGAGCCTGCAAGCGGTGCAGTGAGGGTTGCGAACAGTGTGGCTCCTGCTTCCTGTGTCTCCAACCCAAGCACCAGCGAGAATATAGTGGTGTGACTCCCCTACCTATGGCTCCGTGGGTGTTCCTTTTTGGCCTCACCATATCCTGTGTTCTTACGTGGGGAACGGGACCAGAGACCCCGCAGGCCACCCCACATGACAAGGTGTCTCCAGATGGAGGTGAGGGTAAGGCAAATTTGTTACAGTATTGGCAAAAGAACTTTCTAAGTGGCAGAACATGGTTAGTGAAAAAAGAACAAGCAAAAGAAAGCTGTAAAATAGAGAAAATTCAGAATGAGCTAGAAGGCTAGGTTATGTTGAGGAACAGTCAAAGACTGTGACTGGCAACCTGGACAAACAGAGAGAGAGATCTTAGACCTGGTGATTTAGAGGTATGGAATTTGGGGGTAATCATAATATTTGGGGTGACACCATGAGAGCGGGAGAGGGGAGGGTTAGAAGAGAAGGTTTGAAACAAGAGTTCAAGGGTATCATGCAGGTTGTCATGAGGGGTATCCCGCTCCCCACAAGATATGGTGAGGCCAAAAAGGAACACCCACGGAGCCATACATAGGAGAGTCATATCACCGTATTCTCACTGGTGGCATCCGCCTCTCTGCAACCCACAATCCACAATCCGCCTTTGCTAGCCCCCATTTTCTGCTAGTGTAGCCACAGCAATTATACTAGTGGCCAATGGCTCACTGGCTACAGCTGACGGCCAACTAGCCACAGCTGCTGGCCATCCAGTCACAGCTGATGGCCATGTACTACCCGAGCCAGCACCTTTCCACGTGAGGCCGAGAGCCTGGAAACTGCACTCCTGGCTCTGTCCCCACAAAGGGCCTGAGATATCGGAAGGTTAGAGTCAATCAAGTGGATGTTTAAAGTCCTTCAAGTTGACTACAGAAATCAGGATAAACAGGTTAAATTTGTTTCAGGAGACCCAATTTTTGTGAAAGAGAAGAACTGACATGAAAGTCATTATAGGAGAGTAAATGTTGGGTTGATTGGTGAGAGAGCTAAATATCACGAGTTTCATTGGGGCAGGATTTTTCAGAGGAACAAGAAGAGTACAATCTGGAAACAGTAAGGGGGATGCTTGTGGGTCCCCAACCTCTTATAAAGTCTAGACCACAACCACCTGAAGTATAACAGGAAAACAGTACCTCATGAGTGTGCTTTTGAAGAAATGATGTCCTCAGGGGGCAGTCTGTAGAAGGGGCTTCTGGATACCATATGTATGCCTTCTTCCCATGCTCTGAAACTGCTTATGACACTCATATATAAAATAACGACAATAACTACTTCTACATTTGAGCAAGTATGATGATGGATCTTAGCCATTCGGAAACTACTGAAAATCCTGTGGTCGTTGGGGAAGAAATAGATACCACTAAAAATTATAACACATACACACAGCTCTTATAATAACTACAGCTATTGTAAAATATTCAGCTATTTATATTTTTTCTTAGTAAGTGGCCGGATGAAAGGTAAACAAATTAAAAGAACAGGACGGATTCTAGATTGTAGTCTGAGTTTAAATTCTCTTTATGTTACAATCTCTTAACATCTGTATGCAAACATGGGTATTTGTTTCTTATAAATAAAACCAAGATACAGACTCTGAATTAAAGACATTTGAGGCTTTGTACTCATAATAAATCTCTTGCAATAGATTTTGGCACACGTAAACCTTTAGGCAAGGACTGAGTACAGGTTTATTTGCAAAATGAAGAAAACACTTGTAGGGGACAGGAAATGAGCCAAAGAAGGGCAGTCAGTCAGTAAAGCATAGAATATTAAGCCATCTCCCATTAGAGCTCATATTGCCCAATAAAAATGCTTCAAGATGGTCCAATGTACAAAACATAAACTTGAAAAACCTTAATCCCAGAGTATCCATTGTACCACTCTGTGGAATTCCATAATGTCAGAGTGACATGCAGAAATCCCCAAAACTAGAAGAGGAGACGTGGAAATTAATATGCTGAAAAAAATCATACACTCAAAAATGCAGTATATTACTCTTTGTTCACTGTACGCTAAATTAATATTACCTATAGATCTACAAATATTATATCTAATGTGATACATTCTCTCTAAAGGTAGTAAGAGTAATTAATAATTTTTTGGTAATAGGAGAAAATCAGCCAGAGTCTCATGTAATACACTTTTCATTGAATCACCAACTGTCCAAATAGAAATTGCAACCTTACGTAACATTGTCAAGAAATAAATAGTTCCATCAGCCAACAACATACTGAAGATGGTAAAATTAAACAGCAGCAATAATGATGACAATAGTACATAGTAATGGCGTTTACTGAGCTTTATTAAGTCCTATTCAAATGCAATATACTAAAAGTTTGGTCTTCACAAGCAAACCTATGGCATAGCAGAAGAAGAAACAGAGGCCCAGAGGAGGTAAGTAAGTAAATGTCCCCAAACATACAATTAACAAATGACAGAGCAACAATTCCAACTCAGACAGCCTGGCTTAGTTTACTGCACCCTAGGACAGTGTTTCTCAAACTTGAGTGTGCTTCAGAATCAGTGGAAGAACTTGGTACAGCGCAGTGTCCTGGGCCCCATGCTCTGAGATCCAGATGTGGGACGTCTGGGATGGAGACCATGCCAAGTCCCCAGTCAGTATAGTCAGTAGAGCAAACTTTGTTTAACAAGTTATTGAGGCATTTCCTAGCTGTCTTCATTGGGCAGCAGCCCAGAGGCTAAGACACTCATCTGAGAACCCAGATGTTCAGATTCTTAGCCAGGTGGTGCTGTTAGGTAAATAAATATTGACAAATCTGTTCCCCAGTTCTCTTGAAAAAAAGTTCTCTACCATAAAAGGAGAGAGAAATTGTGTTTCCACTATAAACCTCATGTGAGAGCAGGCTAGGTGCTATAAAACAATGTGCAAAGGTACACAGGTATGAGAGATCAACAAGAAGATAGAGTAAGCATACCAGTAAAACGAAGAAAATTTCAAAGGGAATATGGGAGTCGAGTTGTTCCAGAAAAGTGAATAGGACATGTATTAGAAAGAACTGATAGAATTAGCAGCAACACATTTAAGAGATAAGAATAGGACTGAAGAGACAAATACAACTTCCAGGCAGAGAATCCCCCCACCCGCCCCACTACCCACAAAAAGTCACTCAGTGTACAGTGTTGGGACCTGATTAAATAGCATCATTTGTTCAAGCCAAAATTTATAGCTTTGGTGCAAAAACCACGATTACTCACTTGGGATTTTTATCAGGGATACACCACAAAAAAAGGAGTATATCATCAACATTACCGAAGGTAATGTCCTAGAGAGCTTCCTCTAAGGGGTCTGAACTGCAAACTGTATATAATGAGTATTACAGGTAGATAAGCAGAGAAGGAGACAAGATTCCCATATAGGATGACTATTGGTAGGTGTCACCTACCTGTGGAGCTGGGGAGAGAACAGAAGTTGGGTTGTAATGTAGTCACAGCAGAGACCTCAGCTCATCCCATGGAAGCTGTATAATTGGAATGGTTCTTCTAAGTTGTCCCAAGGTGGAGAGAGGTGGCTTGTCATTTCCATTTCCTACATCTACCACTTCTTGTATGTGGGCTGCCCCAGAAAAGGGAGTATGTTCATGGAGAAGGAAATTTGGGGAGAGGGCTGACAGTAGAGCTGCCCATGGGGAGGAGTCCCCGCTGCTGGGGGAATAAGTGTCTCAGTGCAGAAAGGGACCTGGGTATTGCATCAGGTCATCCACTACAAGCAATTGTCTGTGAGTTAGGCAATTAACTTCCAGTCCTGATGACTTGGTAACCTCGTCACAATGGGCAAGAATTATTTTCTAACGAGCACAACGATATTCCCACAGCTGGGAGATCTCATACCTTGATGCATCGTGTTCTGTAACATCTATTCATCCAGTCAGATGAAGCCATGACAAAACCGTGTCTTTTCTCGAATGAGTAAACTAAAACCTGCAAACCGTGTTCATACTGTATGCCAGGCTAATGAGTTAATTAATCTCATGGTTTAGTTAATTTATTACCATGAAGAGTAATTCTAGGAAACAACCAAAAGATGGCAGCATATACATATGATGTCAAATTTCTTTTGCTGTCAAGGAAAACACTGAAAATCTAAGGTACTTTATACTGGGAGTACCAAAAACATGTACATACATGACTTGTATTCATCTTTTGTTAAAGGTCTATATTGAGTATTACAATTTTAATTATAAGGAAAGTGTTTTCCTTTCTTATAATGTGTATACATTTTTGGGGGCACCTTCTGTATTCCATATATGATTCCAAAGAGTAGCTAAATGATTCTACGTAAAATCCTATCAAAAAACCAAATTTCACTTTATGTTGGCAACGTGTTGCACACAGGTATGGTGGCAGTTCTTCAAGTGGACGTACACAATGAGAGGATGAAAGAGTGTTTGGGAGATGATTTGTCACACACCTGCTTGATAAAGAGGTTCCGCTTTTCACCTTACTTGTGGAACGGCTGTTGCTGACATCTACCCGATGACATATCTGTGCCTGTTTCCTCATGTGAGAATGGGGATAATAATAGCACCTCCCTTGCAGAGTTGCTGTGAGGATCAAGTAAGTGAAACACAGAATTTGTAACAGATCCTGGTATACGTTGTGTTAGATATTAATTTTAATTATTCACAATTTTCAATTGAGATACCTGACACTACACTTGCCTGTAATAAGAGCGGTCATTTGTTCATTATGCACATAACACAAGATAGAGCCTTTCCCAATTGCACCGCATGGGACAGATCATCAAATCTTTGGAACAAACTTTGGATATGAGTAATAGGTCACATTTATAAATGCAGAAACTGAGATACAAGATTAAATAACATGTCCCAGGGAAAACTGCTAATAAATGACTAGAATGTATTACTAATCCTGTTCTGAAATTTACTGGAAGCATTTCCTTTAGCTCTTTACTACATCTGAAAGAGAAGCTGCATCGTAACGTTATTACCAAATTTTGAGATCGTGAAATGTTTTCCTTCCTCTTCTAAACCAGAAATATTTAAGAATAATCCCATTATTTTAATTTTCAGCTTTCACAATTGAGGATATTGCCAGTGTTGGAGTTTTAGCAAAATAAACTAGAATTTCATCATGGGACTATGAAAACCATGTGCTTGGTTCTTACTTTTTCACTGTAGAATTGAAGATGCTGCCTGCACAAAATTCTGCCTGCCAGAATGTTGTTAAAGTAATATGAACTCACAGAGGGCTGCGCAGAGGAGTGGCAAATTACAAGTAGGTGTATGTCTGTAAGATCCAACTTTGTGCTCGGAGATCCTCAGGAATTGTTAAGGGATCAGGCAAAGGTAAGTTAAGTCATCCAGTCTGTATTTGCACTGTAACCATACTAACAACTAATGCAATTTAACACGGGTTTATGTCCTTTTTTTTTTTTCAGTTTAGATATTCCAAATTTTAGATTCCAGATTCTGATCATTAGGGAAAAAGAATCAAAGTTCTAAAAATTACAGATTTCAGGAATGATTTAAGGATGACTACATGGGCATCTAGATAGCTCTAAGGTTTCCCCTCTCTAGTGATTTCGACTTAATACAGTATCATCACAAGGATTTCTTTAGCATTGGGACACTAATACAGTTGAGAAATGAATGCAACTTTGTCTTTTGCCCATAACAGAAATATTAAGTGCTCAAAAATGAGCCCATGTCATGGCAATATGTTGACCATATAAATGCTAGTTTCCTGAAAAGTCATTGGTACTTCCTACACAAGTAAACATTTGAAAACGCTTATAAAACTAATTTTATTATATCATACTAAAAAAACACTAATGTAACTTCCATATCTACAGATTTTGGGGCATCTTAACTCAGTGTTATTGAAGATTACTTTTCAGCATCCAAACTGAATACAATTAAGATGTTTTAGGTATTTTTCCAAAACTTTTTCCACAAAACAATTCCCCCATGTTGTATGTTTCAGCAGATGTCATGTGTGTGTCAAGTACAATTTTTAATTTCCCAAATTTATTAGTTACATATAAGCACATACGTGAACCCCCCCCCATTTTCCTGCATTAAAAATACATAGCAGGAAAAAGTGACTATTAAAGTACTTTAGAAAGCATCTTTGGATGCTGAAGTCAAAAAGACTGGGTGGTGTTTTTATAAACATCAAGTGATTCAGCTTTGCCTTCCAGGCAATGGCAAGACATAGCATCAGCAACATAATAAACCTTTTTAGATCAGAAAACTGCGAAAAGTACACTGAAAAGTGTAGGAAAAACACTGACTCATTTATTTTATATGAATTGATCTGAACTTCCGCATTACTACTATTGATAAATTGTGGGACAAGCGCAATTTTGAAAAATGGAAACACAAAAATAAATTTGAGTCCAATCCAGTAAATGTGGTCTCATAAAATACAGTACATAGTATTTTCAAAAGATCCTTTTTGTAAATACACTCTAGATAAAATGCTGTTCTCATGGATTTCCCCTCCCTCTTGATCATCCTGGAGCACTCTTGGCAGCTTTTTTTCCTGGGGCACGTGGAAACTGCAGGGTCCCCACCAACATACCCATAGAACATCAGAGAACATGGATTCCAACAGTTTGCTCCATTTCTTTTGAAGGTCACATTGCAAGACGGCTAATCAGAGGCATCCCTCAAATTTTGGTATCTCTCAAGTATTCTCCCAGGGAAGCATACCAGTAGTTTCGATTTTCTAGTCACCACCACTCCTTTCCTGATATTTGTAAAGCCCACCACCCCATTGAGGATGAGTATTGCCGGGGAGGGGATGAACAATTAGGCCAGAAAATAATACCTCTAACTTTTAACTTCCTTGTTCTTCCTTGTCTTCTTTCCACAAGCCCTTCTGGCAGAATGTACTCATCTCAGGCTTTTGAATTGTGTTAGTTCATTTCCCCTGATGTGAGGCAGAAATCTGCGTGACTTAGATTACTGAAGACATTATCTGCCAAGAGAGGCAGCTCTATGAACAATTTATACTTTCTCATGTCGCCATTCACTCATGGTGTGGGCTCTTGATCGAGCGTGGTATTCCGGAGGGATCTGCCTGTCCCTGGGACAAGAAAGACTCACTGCTGATTCATGGGCCCCCATTGTCACACTCTGTCCCAGGCTAGAATTGTGTAGCCCCCCTACCCATCGATCCCTTAACTGGAACCCTCTCCTGCATCTCAGGTTCTTACAATAGAGTGGCCAGAATCTCCAGTTCAGAATGGACCAAAGTATGTGAAAATCAAATCTGGGAGTCCACCCAACAGTTGTGCTTGCCTTTCTCTGCACAGTACTTTTGTGTCTCTCCTCTCAAGAGTACTTCAGCTCTTCTCTGAACTCTCCACACAAAGGAAATTGATGCAGCTTAGGAAAACACGGAAAGCGTATTCATCTTCTGCCCCTAATACATTAAACAGCATTAGTGACCAATTCAGGTCACAGAGCACCAGAGGAGCATAAAATTGCTTGTTTGGAGAGATGGGGAAAGTATAATGAATAGAATTCAGGGTACAAGGAATGTGATTGGTTCAGAGAGGCAAGGATAATTCTGTTTCTAAGAGAGGAATTCAAATAAGAAAGTAATGAAGAAACAACTTTGTCTACAGTCTCCAATTTTAAGCTTGGTGATGGCTTACATTAAGTTAATTACAAATACATTATATTTATATAATATGTTATAAATATTTTAATATATTTAAAAGCATATCAACATATTTAAAAGTATATTAAAATATTTTGTAAAATATTATAGAAAGTATTGTTGCCCAAAAAATCTGGGTAAATTGGAAATGACATGACAAGTACCCTTGGCATGATAAGTACCCTTAAAATAAGGAAGGAGGGGCCCTCTCTTGTGTGTAAGCACCCCTTTGCAACTGCAAAAGCACCCCAAGCAAAGCAACTGCATTGTGTGTAATGCAGTTATTAGTATTAACTGCATTCAGATCACAAATACTTTGTGGGAAATTATAAAAATGGCAATTTTAATTTTTAGATGAGGGTGAAAATGACTTTCAATTTATTTACCATGTCTTTCACATTGGAAACTGGTACTTAAAACATGATCAATACATATTGGCTGGTATTATTAATTAGTATTTATAACCACTCTCTTTATACCTCCCTGAGTTCTGTGCCTCAGTCACAGGTGAGACATGTTCCCTTCCAGGAACTGATCACTGATCACTGATCACATCATTACAGTGATAAACAATCTCTTCCATATACCAAAGTTTTTTTAATATAATTAAGAGAGTCTCACAGAAACCTGTTGTGTCAAATTAAGTTTGATTAAATAAAAGGCTCATCTTTGCAAAACGTCTGATAAGGAAAACATTCAAATATACCTGATATTAATGTAAGTGTTCAAAAATATTGCTGAAAGTACTTATCAAAACAGTTTAATAAAGAAATGAGAAAAGTATAAAGATTGAAGACAAAATGAAACTGGTATGATTATTTGCAGGTAAATGATCAGCTAAGGTATTTGTATGTTTCTTCTATTGAATTTTCTATTTAAAATTATTAGACAGTTCATTCAACAAGAAAGCTAGATTAAAAAATCAGCCTAACAAAATAAACAGTGTTCTAATATATAGGCAACAGCTACTATAAAAATATTATAAAAATAAGCTGCTATTTATTTACAACTACAATAAAAAAATCTAAACATAGTAATTGATACTTATTTATACAATGAATTTTCCTAAAATGTTAGTTCTTAGTTTCCATAACTTGATATGTTCCTAAATTACAGTTACTCCTGTAACTGTAGAATAAATCTATTCAGAATTCGTTATTCAAAGAGATAAGCATTCAGATACATATTCTGACATTTTCTGTGGTTACAAGTATCTTTCTTCATTTTCTCATTTAAATTAAAGGTTAGTTAGATTAAAAAAAACTTTTGTTTTAAAAAACTGTGCTTTTCATTTATCACTTTGAAGATATGTACCCACTTTCTTTAACTCCCCATGTTTATTTTGAAAAGTTAGACTCATTTCTTAATTTTTTCCCTTATAGGGGGATCTGGTTTCCTTTCATAGAAAATTTTTAAAATTTTTCTTGCTTTCAATGTTTTAATTCACTATACTGTTTCTAGGTGTGTGTGTGTGTGTGTGTGTGTGTGTGTGTGTGTGTACTTTAAACTTTGGCAATTCTACATGATGTATCATTGACTGTTTTAGAAATCTTTATTGTCTGAGATATTTCATCCCATTTCTTTGTACTTTTCTCCTTCTCTGACCTCTAACAATAGTGGCACTTTCTTTTTAGTATTCATACATCTAAACTTTGTCTCATTCTATCTAACTCAGTCATTAATGTGTTCTGAAAGTTTCTCCACCAACACCGCTCCTCAGTAATTCATTCTTTACCACTTTTATATGTTGTGTTATGAAACTCATTACTTTTAGTTATTCATTTCACCATTTTTTCCAAATGGTTATACTTCATTAATGCTTGATGATCATTCGGATTTCTATAATATTTATTTCTCTAAGACTTCAGTTAGACTTATTCGAAATTTGCACTTACTTTCAAATAATTCTGTTTCCTTTAGTATGTGTTGTTCCAGTTAATTTTCTCTCATAATACTGGACCTCCTCAGACATATTGATTTTTTTCCTTCCTGTCAATATATTTGTGGCCTTGGTTGCTTATGTCTGCAGAATCAGACAAGGCTAAGTCCTAACTTTATTTGGTTCTTGGTGCATTGGATAGAAATGGAAGAAATGAGAAACGGAAAACTCAGAGTCTTACTTTGCAGTTGGAATTTCTTATAGTCTTTATCCTAGTCCAACAGATAGACATTTTTGTGTCCAAGAAAATCTCAGCCACTCTATCTCAGTAACTTCTCCCCTTGATGATGGCCTACACTATTTTTAATGACAAGGACTAGAAGCTACTACACAAAGTGTATTTGTTGTTCCTGGTAGTTGATTCCCCACTCCAGTCTGCCTCCAGCATTGTTCCAACATTACCCTACAGTTGGCAAAATAAGAGGAATAGATATTTGGAACCTATTTCTAGTCAAGTCTTTTCATGGTTCTGGTACAAATTTCTCTTTCCTTCTTTTATTTATTTTTTCTTGTCTCCTTTTTCTGATGCAATTTTGCTGAGTTCTGAGACCAAAATTCCAAGCTTGATAAGCACTCAACCCATCAAAGTTCACAAGCTACTATGAACTGCGTCCAACTGCTACCCTATTAATCCAACCTGGTCATATTCACTGGCCTGTTCTCAGCAAGACACAAGGGAGAGAGAAAAAGATCAACTAAAATCCTGTACAGCAATCCAACCTCTCTCCCTGGACGTTGGAGTTCCACTAAAGGCCGCTTCCTTCTGTTGCCAGAAAATGCAAGAACGAAGCCATGTCAGGGTCCTGTCGACATTCTACAGGGTTTTGTAGTTACTACAAGGAACTCTAAGTCCCTATCTCACTGTTGGCATCCCCAAGGATAGATGAGGGACAGAGAATTAGTATCTATTGCTTAGACAAAATTAGGGATGTCTTGCCAGATATTTTGGAATGTATATACCCTTAAAGGATATTTCTATTAAGCTAGCTTATCAGAATTAAATATCCTTGTCCTCTGTAATGAATTTATGTAATATCTCTCCTCAGTTCCCCTAGTTAACGCTGGAAGCACAAAGGCATACATTCTCACTCTTTTTCTTTCTCTAGACCTAATGTAGGCTACAATTCTCTCCTCCCCTACCTATAATACCCTTTCTCTATGGGAGTGTTTTCTTCAACATGTTGTAATAGATGACAACACGTGGTATATTACAGTGCAAAAATGTGAAGACATTGAAAATGTGTTAATTGAATATAATTGTTTAATTATAAAAAATTATAAAAATGTTCATATATATAAACATTATAAAAATTATATAGCATGGTTTTCATTATGGAGACGATTATTGGCTATATCATAATTGTGATTAAACGACAACCTTGGAATGATTAAAGATTTCATTTTATAAACACAGTGATTGGTTGCCCTAGTGGATATTCTTTTAATTCCTAGTGTAAGTTGTGAGCTCTGCAAAAATAACATGTCTAACAGGAAAAGGAGATTCTTGTGTATTGTAAGGCAATTATGCAGGCTAGTAGGAGTTGTTTCCCCACTTTTGAGTAACCAATTCCTTATTTTATCTTACAATAAAAATACTCTTAACGCAAAATTTTTAAATCTTGTAAATGTATCTTTAAAAAAATAAATCTGTTACATAAGTTTCAACCCTCTAGTTTCTACACAGTCATTGGTTAAAATTTCAATTGTAAGGATCACTTTAGAAACACCATTTTGAAGCAAATGTTTTTTATACTACAATCATCTTGTTATATAAGGTGACTGTCG
The DNA here is from genome assembly GCF_004115265.2 of Rhinolophus ferrumequinum. NCBI lineage: Eukaryota > Metazoa > Chordata > Mammalia > Chiroptera > Rhinolophidae > Rhinolophus > Rhinolophus ferrumequinum. The sequence goes on along the minus strand of NC_046286.1, from coordinate 18,043,168 downwards.
ACAGTTTGCTCCCTTTGGGGAAAATGAAACACAACCTGACCTAAGCAAGATGATGTTTTATCTTGCTTATTTTATAATGATTCTTATTTGACTCATTTTAACAAAATTAAAGTGCCCATCTATGTCTTTATAGCATAAGTTTGTTCTATTCTGTCATTACATCAAACAATAACTGATAAGAGAGACTGGTAGTTTGTATGCAAAAGTTCTATAAGAGTGTATTTTTGTGACGCGGACAATTTAGCCAGTTAAGTTTGGCCATATGTTTATCTGCTGTCCTTTGCATTTACTAACAAAACAACAGTCCATATTTTAAAAACAAAAATTCAACAATACCAAATTGTACTTAGTATTTATAAAACAGGAGTAAGTCATAGGAAAGGGTAGAGAAATTAACAGAATAATAAAGGCACGAAGTAGATACTTCAAAATGTATCCATTGCTCATATAACTGCAATGTATTGTATGTTTTGTTAGCTTTTTAAAACTAGTTCTGCACTGAATAATATGTTACAAGTATATAACTGCCCCTTCTTTATCTTTATCAATTCCAAGTGCTCATTGTAAATTTAGAATGCAATTTTTTTTAGAACTTTGTAGTTTTCTAGTAATTTTGACAGAGAGGTGAATTGTTTCATAAAAAGTAAGTATAATATTAACTGAGAGAGTAATCTATTTTAGTGAAAAAAACGTGATTAAATTTGCTTATATTAGATTATCTGTCATCTCAACAGCCAGAACTATGTATATTTAATCACAAAATGTATAGTTCACATATTTTGTCAACAGAAAACTGAAATGAAACTAAACTGAACCAAATATTGTAATTTCTTTATAGAATAAATAATAGATTATATCCATACCTTGTGACTTCAAAGGTTTTTCTTTAACATCTCCCAAATTTAATAACCTATATTGAAGATCCCCTCCACCACACACACACAATACGGTTATCACTACTGTAGGGAAAAAAAAAAACTCAGCTCAGCAATCATTAAAACACTTGCTGGTTTTATGAGTAGATTGTGGTTGCCCAGGGGCTGGTGAAAAGGGTAATGAGAAGTTACTAATCAAAGGGTACCAAGTTTTAATTATAGAAAATGAGTAAGTCCTAAAGACTTACTTGCACACCGCAGCACCTATAGTTAACAATACTGTGTTGTATACTTACAAGTTTCCGAAGAGTGTAGATCTTATGTTTAGTGTTCTTATCACACACACATAAAATAATAATTAAAGAAGGTGGTAGGAAACTTTGGAGGTGATGGATGTGCTCATAGAATAGATTGTGATGATGGTTACATGGGTGGATATTGATCTCTAAGCTCATCAAGTTGTATACATCAAATACGTAGAACTATTTGTACGACAATCATACCTCAACAAAGTGTTCTAGAAAAAAAAAGAGAAGAAACTATTAAAAATAAAAAAGACTTTCTGGCAAAGCAGTTAGGGGACATCTGCACAAACAAAATCTGAAAACGCTTCTTGGCAAGAGCAGCAGCAGATGCAGAATTGTCTACACATATGCAAACATAGGTGAAAATTTACTACAATTAAATGCACATTTCAGGTTGACCTAGCTGTGGGGTGATACAGGTAAAAGTTGTGAAAGTGGCAGGGAGACTCTCTGCCCAATATAAGTCTCCTTCACATGCTAGTTAGACTTTTATCCAAAGCACCAACTATTAAATATGACACTTACCCCTAAAAAATGTACACTTCCTGCTATACACTGTCAAACTCTTCTGCTAATGTTATAATGAAAAATCAAGTTTTTCAAGGTATTGGCTGATAAAGCCTGGAAATTCAGGAATGAATATTAATGTTTTAGTATATTTTATCTAACAGAAGATGTCATCAATTATTATATAAGCCACTAAAAGGGGGGGAAATTACTATGGAATATCTTCATTGCTGGGAGCACCCTGATTTTAGAGAAGTTAAATTGTGGGGGGAAAAAACAAAGAGTGTCTGAAATATGCCTGATATTTCCCTGAGTGTTCAAAATATTTCTGGAAGTCCTTGTCAAAACAATTTAATTAAGATGTGTGATAAGTAAGAGGATAAGAGGGAAGGAGAAACTGATTTAATTATTTGGAGATTAGATGATCACTTAAGTCATTGTATGTTGCTTCTTTTGAGTTTCCTGTTTAAATTAAGAAAGTTAGGCAAGAAAGCCTGATATTACCTCAGCCTAGCAACATAAATAATGTTTTTCTACATTGGCAACAGCCACAAAACAATATTATAAAAACCAAGTTACCATTTACAACAACAATTAAAAATTCTGATCATTGCTTATTTAGACAATGAGTTTTACGAAGATTTTTAAGTCTTACTTAATTCCCCAAACTCGTTGCTTTGTGCGGGACTTAAATTTCTCTGATAGAATAAACCTACCCAGAGTTGTTTTTCATTTTTAAAAAAGACAACCTCTGATTTTTGTTTTTATGATTTAACATACCTTTATTTAACTCTCCTATTTAAATTATATATGTGTTAGCTATAATAGATACAAAGATTTTGGTTAAAAAAAAATTGGTTTTTGCTTATTTTTGCTTATTTTAATAAGGATCTCAGCCTGAATCTTTTCCCTTGCAAGAGATCTGCTAGAAACATAAATATTTTCATGGTGTTAATGTTCCTAAAATTCACTACATTGTTTCTAGATGGTGTGTTTGTTTCAAATCTTCGTTATTCTGCATATCTTGTTATGAACTCTTTTAACCTGAGTCATTATTTTACAGGATATTATTTTTTTCAAATATGTTACCACCTTCACATGTTTTTTCTCTCCCTGTGTGGCTTCTTGTGATGGATATTGACACCATCGTGAGATTTCACACACTTTGGTTTTGTCCTCACTCTCTTCCTCTTGGCCCTTTTCAAATTTATTCTGTTAGTGTTCCTCTACAAATTATATGATTACTAATTCATTCTTTAGTTACTTTTATATCTATTTTACTAGGTAACGTATCCCTTTGAGTCATACATAATATTTCAACATTTTTTTCCTAGTCAGTGTTTCCAGTGGTTATGTTTCCTAACTGTTTCATCATCCTTCATATTTTCATTACCTTTATTTCTTTAAGGTCAGCTTTCCATTTATTTTAATCTTGTGTTGAATTCCCATTAATTTAGCCCCATTAATTTGGGTATATTGTGCTATTTGTTGTCTTTCTCTTACAATGTGGAAGCTACTCAGATATATTGATTTTTTTCCTTATTAATCCTTTTATTTGTTTTTCTTTGTTTGTTAGTTTTCTTGCCCTGTTTACTAATGTCTACAGGGTAACCCAAACCTCAGGCACTAACTTCATTTGTGTGTGTGTGTGTGTGTGTGTGTGTGTGTGTGTGTGTGGTGTGTGGTGTATGTTGAAACTGGAAAAGAATATCAATTAAGAAAGCCTCCCAGCATTATTAATCCTGGGAGGATTAATAATTATTAATAATTAATTATTAATTATGGGGAAAACTTATAGTTTAATAACACTTGCTCTCTATACTGCAAATTTTTCATCCCAATGATTTTTCAGAGGATTAATGACAGTGTTCTCTAAGAACAAATTGTGAAGCTCAGTAGCTTGCTTTAATTTGCTGCAGGAATGATTCTCATTTGGTTAAAATTAACAATTTAAACGGATGCTCTAGGAGCCCAGGTAGCTTAAGAACTCCCTGGGTCCTCTTTACAGCTGAGTTATGCTCTACAAGCTCCCATCAAAGAAACCACCTGTGACTGAAATGCTGCAGAGATGGCTTCTTTTATCCACTTACTAATACTTCTCTTGCCCACCAATGAAAACCTGGCATTACATGGCCTATATTTTCAGGGGACAATGTCCTCTTGTTTAGGGACTCCAGCAAGATGCTTTTTATTCATCTGTGAATAAACTACATTTTTCTCTCAAAAAAAAAAAAAAGAAAGAAAGAAAGAAAAGAAAGCCTCCTATGCTGCAGTTGATGATTCCCTTCGCCTTATTTCTATTTCCACCACGGGTGTCATCTGTCCTCTAGGAAATATTACAATTCACCCATTTTAACAACTTTTCCTTTCCCAGGTATCAGTTGAGAGCCAGAGCATGCCAGATGTAAGCATAATTGCTCTTGGCTTCCCATTTAGCCTAGCCCCAGCTTTGTCCTGACATTACCACAGGCACAATAAAAGAGGTACTTAGAACACATCCGTGAGGCACTGGTTTCATGCTTCTTTTGCAGGGATTTTTTTTCCTTCTTTTTTTTGGTTGTTGTTTATGTTTTTTGTTGTGTTTTTTACTTTCTCTTTCTCTTTTACTTGACACTTCATTTTGCTGCGTTATGAGAACACGATTTCAAGACTGGCCAGCACTTAGTCCCATTAAAGTTCGCAAGATGTACCCCTTCCAACTGTTACTCCAGTTAAGTCCATCCTGATCACACTCATTGGCTTGATCTCAAGCAGACACAAGGGAGGGAAACAGTGCAACAAAATCCTCTACCTCTGTCCTTGGGCTTTGAATTTCCACTGAAGGCCACTTCTTCTGCCCACCTCTCCCCAACAAAATGCAAGAACCAAAAATCACAGGGTCCCAAAGGTCTCGCATAGGTTTTGTAGTTGCTAAAGGAATTCTAATCAATACTAGCATCTCCAAGACGAGGTAAGGGACCGAGGACTAGAATCTATGGCACAGATCTCTATTTTGAACAGAAATAGTGATGCCTGGCCATATTGTTTGAATACATGTATATATTATTCTTCAAGAATATTTCTATTGAGCTATTTTCTCAAAATCAAGTATCTTTGTCCCCTGCAATGACTCTCCCAATATCCCTATTATTTGTTTTTCCTTTGATTAGAGTTTAAGCAGACTACATTAGTCTTCTTTCCCACCTGTACCCCTTCTTTATGGCAGTGTTATCTTCAACATTCTATAATGGATGAAGCCTCAAGAAATACTACAAAGCAAACGTTTTGACTCCATCAAAAACTAGTCAATTAGATATAATTGTTTAAATTAGCAAATATATTTTGTATTATGCAGACCACTGTTGGACACATCACAACTGTGATAAAGTATAAGCCTTAAGAAATAAAAAGGTATGCTTTATGAAAATTTAGTGGATGGTTACTCAAGAACTATAGAATATATCACATGCTTTTATTTTCTGTTGAAAATTTTGAGCTCTGCAATAATAAAAATTCATCTGTTAAATTGAATCTGCTGAGTGTGTGTATTAGAAGACACATAAGCAAATACTTGAATTTTTTAAATTATGATGAAATAACTCATTTTATCTTAGAATAACAAAATATACTTAAAGAGAAATTGAAAAGTTATTAAAACAGCTTTTAAAAAATAAATGCAAAGTCATTGAAAAGTTAAAAATAACTTGTCATTGTAAATTTAAACTCCCAAGCTTTCAATGTCTTCTATTAAAATATTAATTGACATGTTCCCTTTTACAACACCATTTTTTCATATGTAACTTTCAAATCACAATTTTCATGTTACTCAGGGTGACAGCATTTGCAGTTTGAACTCTCGAGGGAAAACAGAACAAAATCTAATCTTAGCAGCACATCAATCCTCTCCTAGGATTAGTTTGAACTGGTGATGATTTGTCTTATTTTATATTATAATACTTGTGATGTCTTATTAATCTCCTTGTAATGAAATTAACGTTCCCATGTTAGTCCTCACGTCAAGGATTTGCCCTGGTAAGTGCTTATCTCAATTAATAAAAATAACAGAGATATCCAGATATTCAGTGTTCAAAATTCCTAAAGAAATTGTTGATTTGGACAGCTAAGCTACTTAATTTTGGCCGTATTTGCATGTGTCCTTTGTATGTTTTATTTAAAAAATCAGATTATAAAAACAAAATATGAAAATAGTAGATTTTACCTACTATTTATGTGACAGAACTATGTTAGAACGATAGATGAACAGATGAATAAATAGGGCAACATGCAAGAAAAACATGAATATACTTCAAAATATATGCATTGGCTTATTTGTACATGATGTTACTGTGTGAATTCTTTTCAAACTGATTCTGTGTTGTATAAAAAGTTACATTGCATGTCACTGCCCCTAGTTTACCTTGCAAAATGAACGTAAGTGCTGTTGGAAATTTTTTTGAATGTAAAAATAGTAGTCTGGTGCTAGTATCAAAAGGGAGATTTATCACCTCATAAATGATTTTTAAAATGCTCTTTAACGGGGAGATTGATTGATTTTTAGTTCATAAAATTTAGTGACTAAAATGACTTACACATAGAAATGATTGGTCATCTCAGCACCTAGAACGCATGGTAGAGCGTATATTTTATATTCATTGTCAACAGAAAAGTGAAGTGAAGCGAAACTACTTTAAATTTTTCAAAGACTTCTTAACTAATATAAATAATAATAGATTATACCCATAACATGTATCACTTTTCACAGGATTTTTTTTTAATATCTCCAAAATTCAATAATCTGTTATGAGATATTCCCACCATAGAATTCATTCACCATTATGGGAAAATACATTCAGGCTAGCAGCCAATAAAAGACTTGTTGGCAAAGCAGTCAAAGGATATTTGCATAAGCAAAACCTAGAAAACCCTGCCCAAGATCAGCAGAAGGATGTGCAGGGGTGTAAACTTAGATGAAGACTGGACTTAAAAGGTTAACTAATAAGTGAGGTGACACACAGCATCAGGGTTTTCAATTTTGGGAGAAAATATCCACAGAACTCAATCTTGGGGAATGTATTTAACTGTATAAATTTTCAATGCTTACTTTTGGGGTTTAGCTGTAGCTATAGAAAATTACATAACTGTGTATACAAGTGCTACTAGAAACTAAAATTAAGCAACATCAACTGATGCCTAAATACGGGGGTTTTTTTCCCTTACTCTTTTGTGGTCCTGTTATTCATCATGTAAGTGTAGTTTAAGCGGCATTAAAATACATTCATAACATTGGGCAACCATCACCACCAGCCATCTTCAGAAAACGTCCATCTTGTAAAATTGAAACTCTATACCCATTTAAAAATAACTCCCCATTTCCCCTTATTCTCAGTCCCTGGCAATCACTATTCAACTTTCTGTCTCTATGAATTTGACTACTCTAAGTATCTCATATTAATGGAAACATACAGCATTTATCTTTTTGTGTCTGGCTTATTTCACTACTAAGCATAATGTCCTCAAGTTTTATTCATGTTGTAGCAAGTGTCAGAATTTTCTTCTTTTTTTTCATTGTGTGTGTGTGTGTGTGTGTGTGTGTTTATACATATAAATCCACATTTTACTTATCCATTCATCTGTCAATGGATATTTAGGTTACTTTCATGTTTTAGCTATTGTGAATAATGCTGCTCTAAAAACAGGTATCCAAATTTCTCTTGGAGACCCTGCTTTCAATTATTTTGATTATATACCCAGAAGAGGAATTGATGGATCATATAATTCTATGTTTAATTTTTTTAGGAACTTCCATACTGTTTTCCACAGCAGTTGTGCCATTTTACATTCTCATAAACTGAACAAATGTTTCCAATTATTCTACATCCTTGCCAACAGTTATTTGTTTTCTTTACTTTTTCTTCTTTTTCTCTCTCTCTTTTTTTTTTTTTTTTTTTTTTTTTTTTTTAGTAGCCCTTCTGGTAGGCTACAGTGGTATCTCACTGTAGGTTTGATTTGCATTTTCCTATGATTAGTGATGCAAATATCTTTTTATATGCTAATTAACAATTTGCAAATCTCCTTTGGAGAAATGTCTATTCAATTCTTTTGCCCATTGTTATATGATTGTTTGTTTTTCTCTTGTTTAGTTTTAGGAATTCTATGTGTATTGTATATATTAATCTCTTATCAGATATATGATTTGCAAATGTTTTCTCCTATTTTGTGGGTTGCCCTTTTAGTCTGTTGATGCATCTTTTGATGCACAGACGTCTTTAATTTTCATGAAGTCCAAATTATCTATATTTTTCTTTTTTCCCCCTAGTCTGAGAATCAGCCATTTATTCAAGAAGCCCTGACTCTCTTTATCAGAGAATATTATTTAGAAAGCAAGGGTAATTTCTGTGCACCTGGGATGCCACTGTTTCTAAGCCCACTATGGATAGAGCGTGGAAATATTTGTATGTATACAAATCATGTTGGAGTAGGTAGAATAATGGCCCACTAAGGTTATGTGTGCCCTATTCTCCAGAACATGTGAAGATATTATGCTAATGGCAAGAGACTTTGCAGATATAATTGTTATGGAATTTAAAATAGGAAATTTATACTGAGTTTCCAAGTAGGCCCAACGACTCAATCACATGAGTCCTTAAACACAGAGAGTTTTCTCTGGCTGAAAGTAGAAGAAAGATGCAGCAGAAGGGAAAATCAGAGATTCCAGGTGTAAGAAGGAGTCAATGCACTACTGTTCTCTGAGATGAAGGGGCCCATGTGCAAGGACCTGACAGGGTCTTTACAGGGTTGTTAATAAGCCTACAAAGAGGCACAGACCTCAATCCTATAACAGCAAGAAACTGATTCTGCCAAAAGCCTAAATGAGCTCAGAAGTAAATTCTACCCAGAATCTTCCAGTAAAACTCAACCACCAACATCTTGATTTCAGCTTTATGAAACCCAAAGCAGAGAAACCAGTCAAGCCAACCTGAGCTTCTGACAAAACTGAGATAATAAAACCAGTCAAGCCAACCTGGGCTTCTGACAAAACTGAGATAATAAAATTATATTGTTTTAAGTAGCTCAATTTGTGCTAATTTATTACAGCAATAACAAAAACTCAATGCATATGTATACACATCTATAATTGTATCTCTGTGTGTGTACACAAGGTCTGACAATAAAGTTCTTGAACTTGTTGCAACAATGTTGCTAAACTTTTTTCATATCAGAGGGATTATTCATTGTGAGTTTGTACCAACTGGACAAACAGTTAACCAAGTTTACTGTTTGGAAGTGCTGAAAAGGCTGCATGAAAAAATTAGACGAAAACGACCTGAACAATTCACAGCTCTTGCATCACGACAATGCACCAGCTTACACGGCACTGTGTGTAAGGGAGTTTTTAGCCAGTAAACAAATAAATGAATTGGAACACCCTCCATACTCACCTAACTTCACCCCAATAACTTCTTCCTTTACCCGAAGATAAAGGAAATATTGAAAGGAAGACATTTTGATGACATTCAGGACATCAAGGGTAATACAATGACAGCTCTGATGTCCATTCCAGAAAAAAGAGTTTCAAAATTGCTTTGAAGGGTGAACTAGGCACTGGTATCAGTGCATAGCTTCCTAAGAGGAGTACTTTAAAGGTGACCATAGTGATATTCAGCAATGAGCTATGTAGCACTTTTTCTAGGATGAGTTTGAGATCTTAATTGTCTGACCTGGTTTGTGTGTGTGTGTGTGTACTATGTATACACACACAGAAACAATTATAGATGTGTATATATGTATACAGAAATAATTATAGATGTGTATACATACATATATATATATATATAAAGAGATTATGCCTTCATACTTTTATCTCAGACTCTAATCCTGTACTAGAGTTCATTCCACTGTTCCTTTCTTATTTGTAACTTCTTTTTCTGACAGTGAAAAACCAATCTACCATTATTTATTTATTCAACACTAGTATACATATAAACTAGTTTCAGAATTAACTTATATACCTGTTATAAACAAATTACTGACTAGAGGATTATATTTATGACCAGTTTTTTGTTTGTTTGTTTGTTTGTTTGTTTGATTGTTTGTTTTGTCTTTAGCCTTTCCAATTGGGAACCTCTTTTCCTAAGTTACTAAATTCATCCTTTTTTTGCCCATCACCTTCAGTGAGATTTGTAATATATTATAATACAACTTGGTTGATTTTTCAGAAACTTCATTCCACCCTGAGACTTCCCAACATCCTAGCTCATTTCAAAATTTTTTTCATTCATTAAATTTCAGTCTCTAATGTACAATTCTATGGATTTTGACATGTGCATAGAATCTTGCATTCACCACTCCAGTGTCATATAGAAATCGTCTATCATACTAAAAATCTCCCTTTGTATCCACATAATATTTGACCAACTCCATCTTCCCCTAACACCATCCCTTTAGTTTCATCTTTTCTCAAGTATTGTACGTGTGGAATTATACAATGTCTTCATACATTGTGTTCCGCTTCTTTTATTTAGCAAAATTCATTTAAATTTCATTAGTGATTTTCTGTACATAAATAGATTCTTTCTTTTTGTTTTTGAACATTCCACTGTATGGATGTATCTGCAGTTGCGTGGATGTCACTGGTTGAAGAATATTTTGGCAATTATATATAAAGTTGCTCTAAATATTTTCATACAGAATTTTGAAAGAGTATAGGTTTTCTATAGGTACTTGTATAAGTACCTAGGAGTAGAATTTATAGCTTATACTGGAAGTCTATGTTCACATTTATAAGAAAGTGCCAAACTGTTTTCCAAGTGGCTATAGCATACCTCATTCCAACAGCAATAAATGAGACAGTTATTGCTATTAATCTTTGACAGCATATGTTATTGTCAGATTTTTGGATGTTATTTGTTATAAGAGTGTAGTGATATCATTGTAGTAAATATCTAGGTGTAGAACTGCTGGGTCATATGGTAACTCCATATGTATAATTTTGAGGATTTTTCAAACTGCTTTCTAATGGGGCTGAACCATTTTACATCCCTACCAGCAATATGCAAGGGTTCTACTTTCTGCACATCCTTTTCAACACTTGCTATTGTATGTCTTTTTTTTTTTAATTTTTATTGTATTTTTATTGTAGCCATTCTAGTGAGTGATACCTCAATATAGTTTTGTCAAAGCCTTCATGCTACTTATTTCATTCATTTAACTTAAGGAAATTGCCATATCAACTAATTCCCAAGCCAGTTTTCACTACTAGACCAATCAGCCATACATACTTTCTCCAAAAATAAAATATCCTACTTATTTTCAATTCAAATAGACATTTTCATCCTCATGAAAACCGTACCTCTTTTCAGCTCAATTTCTAAGTTATAATTTCTAAGTTATACAGGTAGTAAAATAAAGAAAAAGGAGAGAAAAAGTAAGGAGGCTCATCGTAACACTGTAGGCTGAAATAAATGTCACCATCACCTTCAGTGCTTTACTGATACTCTTCTTTTCTCTGATCTTATGGGATTTTCCTGAGGAAGCCACCGCACATTCTCTCACGGTAGTCTGAGAATGGAAAGAGAAAAATAATGAAAACATCATTTCCACCCCCCCCTTAGAATACCTAAAGTCAAAGGTTAACACCAAGTTATGCTCTTAACAGAAAGAAGTATTTATGAAGACAAGGAAAAAAAAATAGAAGCATACTATGTTGCGTTGAATAAACAAGACTTCATAAACCCATTATTTCAAATTTTTCCTTTATTTGGGCTCTCAGAAGCTTTTACACTTGAATATAATTAGTATTTGACATGGGTGAGGGGTTTTTGTTTTGTTCTGTTGTTTTTGTTGTTGTTTGTTTGTTTGTTTTTTAATAAGAGCAATTGTCAAAAGGGATGTGGAGAATAAAAGAACCAGCAGGAGACTTGTACTTCAGGACCTTTCTTATTCCAAGATTTCTTCACCTCCTCAACTATCACCCAAGCCAGGGACTACTACTCCGTTTTTACCTTCAGGCCCGCCCGACCGTTTGGTTTGAATCTGCAGCACTCAACACACTCCAAATCCAGATGGACAGGACTATTGACCAATCACAGAGAGAGGTTTCCTTTCCCCAGTCCAATCACGACTGCCGTTTGGGAGACAGTGCTGAGAAGAAAGGGGTTGGGCCAACATCTAAGATGGGCGTTAGAAACACCAACAACCCAGCCTTCCAGCAGCAGTAAAGTGGTTCTTCAGCATTTTATTTGTATCTGTATTCTCAAAATGTCTCTCTCTAGGAAGTTAACTTTGGACAAACTGGATGTTGAAGGAAAACGAGTCATCATGAGAGTAGATTTCAATGTTCCCATGAAGAAGAACCAGATTACAAACAACCAGAGGATCAAGGCTTCCATCCCGAGTATCAAGTACTGCCTGGATAATAAAGCCAGGTCGGTAGTTCTTATGAGTCATCTAGGTCGACCCGATGGAGTTCCCATGCCTGATAAATACTCCTTGGAGCCTGTTGCTGCTGAACTCGAATCCTTGCTGGATAAGGATGTTCTGTTCCTGAAGGACTGTGTGGGCCCAGAAGTAGAGAAAGCCTGTGCCAATCCACCTGCTGGTTCAGTTATCTTGCTGGAGAACCTCCGCTTTCACGTAGAGGAAGAAGGGAAAGGCCAAGATCCTTCTGGAAATAAGATTAAAGCTGAGCCCCATAACCTAGAAGCCTTCCGAAAATCACTTTCCAAGCTAGGCGATGTTTATGTCAATGATGCATTTGGCACTGCTCACCGGGCCCACAGCTCCATGGTGGGAGTGAATCTGCCTCAGAAGGCCGCTGGCTTCCTGATGAAGAAGGAGCTGGATTACTTTGCCAAAGCCCTGGAAAACCCAGAGAGACCCTTTCTGGCTATACTTGGTGGAGCTAAAGTGGCAGACAAGATCCAACTTATCAAAAATATGCTGGACAAGGTCAATGAAATGATTATTGGTGGTGGGATGGCTTATACCTTCCTCAAGGTACTCAACAACATGGAGATTGGTGCTTCCCTGTTTGATGAAGAGGGAGCCATGATTGTCAATGATATCATGGCCAAAGCCAATAAAAATGGAGTTAACATTACCTTTCCTGTTGACTTCCTCATTGCTGATAAGCTTGAGGAGAATGCTAAGGTTAGCCAAGCCACTGTAGCATCAGGCATACCTGCTGGCTGGATGGCTTTGGACTGTGGTCCTGAAACCAACAAGAAGTATGCTCAAGTCGTAGCCCAAGCCAAGCTAATTGTGTGGAATGGACCTGTAGGGGTGTTTGAATTGGAAGCCTTTGCTACGGGAACCAAAGCCCTCATGGATGAAATAGTTAAAGCTACTTCCAGGGGCTGTATCACCATTATAGGAGGTGGAGACACTGCTACTTGCTGTGCCAAATGGAACACTGAAGATAAAGTCAGTCACTTGAGCACTGGAGGAGGTGCCAGTCTAGAGCTTCTGGAAGGTAAAGTCCTTCCTGGTGTGGATGCCCTCAGTAACCTGTAGTTGACATCGTGTTCCTTCCTATTTCCCACCTTTAAGTCAACTTAGTGCTTTTACATTTCAACGTGACCTTTGTTTAAATGTATCCTGGTATCAAGATCCAGGCAATGAAGCAATGGGCCATCAGGAACTCTTTTAACATCAGCAAAGCAATGCAATTCATTTCAGTTCTGTCATGCATCTGCCTACTCTTTTCAAGATCTCATTTGAACTTCACCACTGTGGTTCATAGGAAGTGAGTTGCTATTAAAGTGAGTTAAATAAGCTGACTCTCTCCTTTTTCTTTTAGTTGAGTTTTGTTATTGTTTCACTACTTGCAATAATGGAAATAAGACAAAACGCAAGACGTTGAGGAAGAGTAGAGTAGAAGTTGACAAACTATTAAACAATGAAAGTGCCCAAATAAACTGAGAAAGATAATTACATTGAAGAAATCAAATCATGGGTACCATTAAAGCTCTGCTGAGAAAAAAAATTTTTTACTAAATAAGATAAATAAAATATTCTTATTAAACTCAAGAAGTTAAAAAAAAAAAAGACATTAACCCAAGGAAGAAAATATGTCTGTCTGTGTGTATAGATACACAAGAGTTCACACATGTCTGTTAGAATGAGAGATAAAAATCAAATCCAGGTTTCAAATAAAGAAGTAATTGTTTTCTTTTTAAAGTAGACATTACTTAATAAATAGAAAATATAACTGCTAATCTAAAAGCTGGGTTTTTGAGGTAAATAAAAATATGTATATAAATATTTTTAATATATTTTTCCCCACGGTTTAGCTATGGGGAAAATGGAGATATAAAAACTCTTCCATCTTAGAAAATAGAATAAGGCAATACTAAGAAATGTAGAAGAAATAAAAATACCTCTTGGAGAATATTTTGCGTCGTTCTGCAGACAGAGCTGGTTCAGGGCAATGTTATCAAATTAAGAGTAAAAATGCAGAGTAATTTACGCCAGTTGCAATGGCCGTGACCCTTGGCACCAGATCAAATCCTTAAATTCAGCATCCTAAATAATTGAATTTAAAATACAATTCTCAATATATCTGAAACTTCAGCATATTTCTAAGGACAATTAGCAATGTCATGGTAATCCCAGAGAAGATATAGGAGTTAAGGTATAGACTTAAAAACAAGTAAAAAGGAAAATCAAAATTACAGTCGTTGAAACAAGATTATAGCATATGTGGGGACAGAGCCCCAAAAAGCAGTTTCCAGGCTCTCGGCCTCACATAGAAAGGTGCTGGCTCAGGTAGTAAATGGCCATCGACTGCGATCAAATGGCCAGCAGCTGTGGCTAGTTGGCTGTCAGATGTAACCAGTGAGCCATTGGCCACGAATATAACTGCCGTGGCTACGCTAGCAGAAAGAAAGGGGGAGCTAGCGAGAGTATGGTGGCTGAGTCTGCAAGCGGCACAGTGAGGGTTGAGAATTGTGTTGCTCCTGGTTCCTGTGTCTCCAACCCAGCCGCCAGTGAGAGTATAGTGGTATGACTCCCCTACCTATGGCTCCGTGGGTGTTCCTTTTTGGCCTCACCATGTCCTGCGTTCTTATGTGGGGAGCGGGACCGGAGACCCCGCCTGACACCCCGCACGACACATGGCGGCAGGATCCCCTGCACTACAGCATGTCACTCTTTTGCATGAAAGTCTAGCGCACATAGGTGGGCTCTTCTCCGTGAAGTCAGCTAGAGAACCAAACTAGTGAACCAAATCTGTTACTGTGAATAAGTATCTCTGTGTCTGAGGTATCCGTCTGAGCTTTTACTAATTGATAGCCAGCCCAAAGGTGGGAATTAGTGAAGGGCAAGGCATTTTAAAAAATACATGACCCATAAAGTTCAGGAATTTTGTTGTCACTTATTCTATTGGCTATTAGTTGTGTGATAAGTCCTAGTTTGCAAGGGAGTTTGGGAAATGTAGTCTCTCTAGTTGAATACCTTGTACTTGACTAAAAATTAATAGATTCTATTACTAAAAGGAACTAAGGGGGAATAAATACTGGGGGGAAATAAATGGTTTCTGACAGACTGTCCGCTGGATCACATAGAAAAGATTGTGTATCACCCCAAGATACCCAGTCTGGTAAACTAAAAAGCACAGTCATTTATTTTTCTTATACCTCCACCACCTCTCTCTATACACACTCAATATAGAGTGCTGGGAAAGAAATAGGATAACAGCAATAAAAATCTTTACCTGAAAAAGCCATTGGTTCATTACAATTTAAATAAATCATGCTGGATCGAAATTTCAAGAACTCCCTGACCTGACAGTGGAAGAATTTCTTTGATTAGACTCTGGTTTCATTCTCTGGGAGGATTTTTTTAAATTTATTTATTGTCCTTTTTGGCCCCAAATTTGGTCATCTGAAATTTTCTTTATTTCCTAATCTTTTATCTCATCTTCTGAAGCAGATGTGAAAGAGTTGGGCCAAATTAAGCCATACTGCACAGCTCTTCCAGCTTCCTCCTTGCTGGTGCCGCTTTAAGAAACCAAGGATTTCTCATTGTATCACACAATTAAAAGCCAGTTAAGGCCAGACCTGTGATTTTTCAACTTTATCAAGAATGAAGATTTCTGGTGTATATAATTACATGGGAAAGAAATTCACCCAATAATTTCTTCTAGTTATATATTTCTTAATCCTCTGATTTTTGCTTTTAATTAATTGGCCTATTTGCTGGGCCCCCTTTCTCTACTTATCTTAAGAGAGGTTAAGTTGTGGCCCTCTAAAAAAGTAAGCATGGGTGGGAAGGCAACACCTATAATCTGATCTTTGCCTGTGGCTTCCTCATATTTTGGGCCAAAAAGTCCAAATGGGAGATCTTTGAGAAAACTGTGAGTGACAGTCTTTTTCTTGCTGTTTGAGGTATTGAGACAGATTTTTCAACTCTGAGAGAACTCACTTTCCTGGCCTATTAGCCAATTTAGGTTTCAGGCAGATTGTCCAATATTTCCTGGCTGTGCTTATTTTTAAAGGTTCTTTTAAATCTTCATTTAATCTCACGTAGTGTTAGTATTAACATTTATACTGATGAAATATTAATATATTTAATTTTGAGGTACCAGTCTCTTTGGGGATGGGTAATATGTAACATAAAACAAAATGTCATCCTGAAATATAAAACATGTCTGGATACAGGGTTTTGAATACGGGATTGTGAACCCGTATATCTTCCTATCCTCTTATGTGCACATGAAGGGACACACACACACACACACACACACACACACACACACACAAATACATGAAGAGGATTAAGAGGTACAAACTTCCAGTTGTAAAATAAATAAGCTTGTTTGTTTGTTGTAGTATTTTGTTTAAAAATATCATGTAACAACAAAGCATACTGATAATCTGTCTTTCTAAACACTTTCTCTGTAGGTGTGTAGAAATGTGTTCTTCCTACTATGATATTACAAAGGCAACAGTTTTACCAAATGCCACAGCAGGAAAATAACCACCACCCTCCCGCCTTCCATGTCTCTTTACTCATTTCCCTCCCACCTGGGCCCTAAGTGAATGCAATATTTTACCAGTTTTATTAAGGCAGTATCTCACTCACCAGTAGCAATGAGTCAATCTACAGACCAGCGGTTCTCAACCAGGGACAATTTTCCCCTGTAGGGGACGTTTGCCAAAGTAATATAGACGCACTTGTGTTTGTCACAACTGGGATAGAGAGGAGGTGCTGTAGGCATCTAGTGTTTGCCTCCAAGGACATTACTAAACATACACAGGAAAGCCCAGCCTAAAATGTCAACATAAAAATGTATTTCATTCTCATGTGACACTGCAGGGTGGTCATGAGTAAGTAGATACTTCCTGATCTCATCCAAGGACCCTGGCAAAATGGCTCTGCTGTCATCTGTAGGTGGCTTCCATCTCTAGAAGCAGGAAGATCAATTGCTGACATTTTCCAGCTAGTTGGATAGCGAAAGAGGAATCCGAGTAAGCATCCTAGCTTTAAGGAAGAGAGCTGCAAGTCATATATATCAACTTTGCTTACATCCCTTTGGCCTGAACTTAGTAATATGATTGTATCTAGCTAATAGGCAACAAGGGCAATGTATTCTCTGGCTGGGTGATCATGGGCTTCATTAAAACTATTACTAGAAGGAAGAAAAATAAAAGGTGAATTTAAGACGACATCAAAAAGAGGAACCTATTAAAAATTATATGCTACACTGGAAAATCCATGGTTATGCTTTTATACATGATTACCCCTAAGATAAAAAAGAACCTGTACACTTTAAGGGGGAAAAATGATGTAAGCAGTTAAAATGAGTTAAGAAGACAACAACATGAGATTAAAATAAGCTAGCAAAGGTATAAAAAGATATCATAAATTCAAATATTGCTAGTATGAACTATTAAATGGGGTTAGAACGAGTAAGTAAAATAATTGAAAATGCAAAGAATCAATAACTTGAATTAGATTCGGGGAAAGACTTGAAGATTCGGGGAAAAAACTTCAGAATTCAAGGCAGACTTAGAAAATAAAAGATATATATATGTATATGTATATATACATATATATATACACACACACATATATCACACATACATATATGACATATATGTATGTGTTTGCATATAATATTTTGTATAGTTATGACTAAAATTTTTAGATATTATAATTACATACATTAAAAAAACTTAATTTTCTACTTGTTAAAAGCAATTAAAAAAAAAAGGAAACTTAAGCTTAAAGTGTTACCATAAAATAGTGGGATTATCTTGGGGTTTTGGTACAAACTAAAAGTGTGGGGTTTATTTGTTGGTCCAAGGTTTCAATTTCAGTTATTTAACTCACATGCTTGGACATTACTATTCGTTTATTTTCTGTGCATTTTTGATAAAAATCTGTATTGAAATAACTTATTTCAAGCAACAGCAGTTAACAAAGATGTCATAAAATATTTTTTTTAAAGTAGGTGCCATATTTCATGGCTTTATGCTTAGACTAACTTTGCTTAAGTAATTTCACATCTTAGTTATTAAAAGTCTTCTAGGAATTGTAGCAAAGTGTGTGTTTTCTAAATCAGTGGGTATTAATAATAAACCTAAAAGTGTGGGGATATCTGATACAAAGTAAGAGTGAAATAATTTGGAAAACGACATATTATATTAGACAAGTATAAGTTTTATGTAGAAGAGAATGTTTAGTTGGCATCTTTTTACCTTGGAGACCCTGGAATTCCTCTCCCTGCACTGTGTCCTGGAAACTCTCCAGGTAGTAAACAGGGCAACTGTGGGCTCATCTTTCTTTCCTCTCCTTCAGGTGTTGTTTCGTAGATTTTTGTCTGTTTTCTCAGTTGTTTCCAATGAGAGGATCCATTCTAGTACCTGCAATTCTATCTTATTCATAAGTGGAGGTACAAATCATTTATTTTCAAACTTCACATTTCTACTCTTTTTAAGATCCAGCTGAGCTCTGGCTATGTTTACTTGTTTTTTAATTTGCCCTCTTCTCTTTAATGATACTGTTACAGAAAATATTTTTGGTGCTTTGGAGCAGAGTCACTTGCTTTTCATTTTGTTTTGTTTTGTTTGTTTGTTTTTAATATACTTTTTTTAGAGTAGTTTTTTACATTCATAGCAGCATTCAAATATTTTTTCCACAAACAAACACTTCTTGAGCAACCAATCTGCAGTAAACCGCAGTTAGCTACTAGTCCCTGATATTACAATAAGGTAGTCAATTCTCACAGGAGTTCACAGACCTATGAGTAAGAGAGAAAATAAGCAAGTGCTTTTATTTCATTATGACAAGTACTACAAAACAGAGATAAAATGTATTATTTGAGATGACAGATGATGGGCTGATGAGGTGTGACCCTCCCTTCTTTGTGGGAAAATGTGGATACATATGGTTTCCAAAACAACCTTACTAGATTTTATTTTAACAGAATCACACTTTGTTACTTTAGTTACATTAAAATGGTTAATTTCCAAAGATTTATGTGAGTTTTCTAATGGAGAAAAATTTCCACCACGGTACTTCTCACTCATATCATATTTACCGTTTCATGTATTTGATTTATCAAAAGGTACAAACACATGCTCCAAACACATATAAACCCCTTACTTCTGCATAGTTTCTGCTCTGAATCCCCAGACTCTTACCCTATGCAGATAAACTGAGCTTGCAACCTAGAAGGAAACCTGGAGGCAAGGCTAGTTTTATGGACACTTGACTTGTGCAGTTAATCACAGATGGCCTCCCTCTCAGATTTGTTTTAATACTCTATCAACTTGCAATTCTTAGTAATTTTGAACATGGGGCCCAGAATTTTTATTTGTATTAGACTGCCCCCCACACATTATGTAGGCAATCCTGTTGAAGGCTGCTGTCCTGAGCCCAGAGCTAAGGAGAGTAAGAAGTTGAGTCTTCAGTTTCTCTCCTTGGGTGCCCCCACGTGTCTCTAACTCTTCAGAATCATGTAGAAGCCTTCTTGAAGACTTTTTGAAGAATTAAGGCTGATAAAGAGCTTTGAAAGATGTAATTTCCCACCCCCTCAAAATAAATCTCATTTAGAAACAAATCTCTACCCAAATATAGCTGCTGAATGTGTGTGCTGAAATGCTCAAGAAAATATAAATCAATTTTACTTTTCGTAATGGTCCCAGTCTTGTTCTAAGATTCTAAAATGCATTTCTGTGGTTCTTTGCTATCTTTACTAAAGAGAGAGAGAGAAACAGAGAGAGAGAGAGAGAGAGAGAGAGAGAGAGAGAGAGAGAGAGAGAGAGAGAGAAGGAAGAGGGGAAAAAGGAGAAGGAGGAGAAGGAGGGAGAGAGAGATTGAAGAGAACGGGATGCTCTTCAATGTCAAATTTCAGTACTAAGATAAGATATTATTCTGTCTCATGATATTACTTCATTTTTTGTGAGTAACCTCATGTCTGTCCAGAGGAAGCAGAACAGGTAATTGAATGAGAATATTTTTGTCAAAAATCCTAGTTAAATTCTTTCTAAATGTTAGTTTGTGTTTTTTTATCTGAAAACATACATAATTGCTTTAATAGAAAACAATTAGCCTGTGTTATTTATAATGGTTGATTAGAAAAATCACAGTTTTAGAAAAGCAAAATGACCTACAGATGTTAAAAAATATTTAAATAAGGCACTTACATTTGCTCAAAGCATTTAATTTTTGTCTTATTATATTCATAAAACCTTAGAATTATTTAGACACTATGATTTCTTTAGAAGATGGATGATTTTTGTCAGTTTGTGTCTGTGGAACAAAAGGAAAAAAGTATAATTATTGCAGGTGAGTGGAATACTCTAGGTATGGCCATCTGAATTCAGGTTGTGAAAGAGGGAGGAAAAGGAAGATGGAGGTGACGGGAAGGGGTCAGAAGGAGATGAGAAACTGTGACAGAATAATGTGCAGCTCGTGCTGACGGGTTGGACAGAGATGGATAAGTAAGTAAGCATGAATAGTGATGGAGAATAATTTTGATCAATAAAGTGAGGGTGATACGAGGACAATATTTTAGTATTTACTGTTTTAAGAAACATGCACACATTAACTAGATTTAAATTAGATAAATAACAATTGCTCAGAAAATCTTTAGGTCTTAGACCAAGGCTTTGGCAAATAAAGGCTTTAGGGTCACTGCAGAGAGATGATCTGCCTTATCAGGAGGAAAAAGGCAATATAGATTTGCCCAGTGAGAAATGCCTAGTTGTAAATTCTCTGAAGCTTGGGGTCAAAATATTTACACCAAACAGACTAGAGATCTCAAGATGAGGCTGTACAAGTTTCTCAATGTGTTCTTCCCAGGCCAGCAGCACCCAGAAACTTGTTAGAAATGCAGATATTGGGCCATACACAAGACCTACTAAATCACAAACGCTGGGGGTAGAATTCTGTAACCTGTATTTTAACAAACTCTCCAGTGTTTCTATTTCCGCTAAACTTGATAACTACTGATATACAATAAACAGCACTTTCAAGGGAAACAGGAATTAGTTCCAGCAAGTCATGTCACTATCTAGTTCTTTCAACTGAGGCAAAAGATCTTACTTCTCTGACCTCCTTTATTTGAAAAATGATATATTATCTATATGTTACCTGAGGTTCCTTTTTCTTCCCAAATTATATGGCTCTGAAACCCTGATTGGTTTACTTAAGGCTATTGGCTGCAATTTTCATCTACTCTTGAAAAAATAAGAAAAGTAGCCCAGGAACTAATAGACACATGACAGAACGGTTTAAATTTTAGAGAAATAAAGAAGAAAACATCAGAACTTTGGCTCTCCAACCATAAATACTTTTTGCAATTTGACTCTTAATTCTTATATTCGAAAGCAATATTCCCCCAATTGAGAGAATTTAATAAATATAAATACAGTCTGAGAAATTAAATAAATATAAATAGAATAAAATATAGTGAAATGGGTTCAATTACTCTTTAACTGATTAGAGTCATTTATATAAAAATAATGCGAGTCCAAATTCATGTCTCAAGGAGAAAATTGAGAGTTCAGAAAATACCTGTACATTTAAGAATTTGGTTTGTTTTTGTTTGTTTATTTGATGTTGATTGTTTGTTTAAAACTGTGATTTGGTTGCTTGTGCAGATAGAAAAAAATAGAGAGGCTTGCGTTCCATTGCATACTTTCTCATACAGTTTAAGTTGGTGCACCTATCATCTTTTCAATCAGGAAAAATTATCCACAATTGAGAAGAAAACGGGCTTAATTGAATAGACCCAGCTATTACCCCTGCAGGAAGCCTTATCTCAATGTCCCTTTGCCCAATCCACATATCTAGATGTGAATCACACCTTTGGAGTGTTTTGTTCTTTATGCAAACCTGTTGTTTTATGCTTTCACATTTTTGGAATTCTTTTGTTTGCACATCTATCTCTCCCAGTTCTTGAAGGTCAGAGACTACCTCTTATTCAATGCTCTACTCCAGGGCCTCACACAGTATTTAGCACATAGGAGGTTTCTATTGATGATGCTGTGTTTCATAAATTAAAAGTATAAGGTACATGATATTCAAAGATAAATGGTAAAATACAAGCTGCACATTGAGAGCAGAAATGTGACAATGTCCAAGGGGCTACATAACAGGAACTTCATTCTCACAATCAGGAAGTTTCTTTTCTGTAAGCTGCACACTGAGACCAGAAATGTAACGATGTCCAAGGTGTGCTACATAACAGGAAGTGAATTCTCACAATCAGAAAGTTACTTTTCCTTGCAAAAGACACAGAATACCCCATATGACCTAGTATGTTACAGAAAAGAGAGTAAGGCAGCCAGGATACAGGATAGTCAATTATTAGAGATAGTGTCCCCCTCAGTCTACCAGGACACAGGCCCCCTGTGGCACCTTAGCCTTATGACCAAAAAAAAAAAAAAAAAAAAAAAGGAATATCCTACTTTCAATTGTTTCCCTAGCTGTGGAGTCCCTTTGAGGTAGTAGAAATGCATGGATAAATAACCAAGAATAGCTGAAGATCCAACTCAAGAAAAAGGAAAAATTTGAAAATTGGAAGATAGCATGTTGTAATTATATCTAAAAAATTTTCCAGCAAGCAGAAGAAAGGTTTCTTTACCTCATATAAGCAAGAAATTTGCCAAGGACAATATCACTTGAGTAAATAACATGATCTGACTCCACATAAAGGATCAGCCGTAGTTATAAATATACACAAATCTATACTTAAAATTTGTTTTCCATTTCCAGGGATCCTAATATTGTAAAAACATTGGCTTTTGTTTAAGACACAATGACCTAAACATAAATCACTTTTAGTTTTGTGTAACTTGGAAGAAATAACAAATTCGCAAGCTAGGAATTTGTTTAACTTGATGAAGGCTAGATTGCTTTCACTTTGGCTATGAGTAAGCTAGGGATAACTATTAACCTTAGAAAATTAAAAGAGACAACTGCAGTTAATCTACAAGGTTCATATTAAAATGAGATAAGGTGTTTTCCTGAATGAGAAGAAAGAAATAGAATTTTATTGCTTAGAGGATTGGCTTCTATGGAGTCATAGATGACCTTTAAACAATAGTGAATTATTAAAACACACATAAAAAGGTCACATGCCAAAGAGCAAGGAACCAGTGCCAAGTGTAGCAATATCCACGTAAATCGCTAAATAATGGATTTCTTTATTCCTTAGGCCTTAATATAACAAGGATTAGCACTCGACAAAGAGCCACATGCTTAACGGACGGTGAACCAGGGGGCCCAAGTAGCCATCAACTGACCTTTGAGAAAGAACAGCGTGAGCTCTGGAAGTACAAGTATAGGAGGACTGGTTAATGCTTAACACAGATTTGTATCTTTCTGAGATACAGATGGTGACATTGTGTAGAATTGGAACCAAGCCCCAGGGAAGAATAAACTGCCAATTGTTACAAACCCAAGGCTTTTGTGAGGAGATAAAGCTTTTGGGATTTACTGGTTCCAGTAGTATAGTTGGAAACTCCTCAAACTAGCATAAAATGTGTTGGACTAGATTCTTCCTTCTCTATTATTCACTTAGTAACACAATATTGCCATTGTCCACTCACCTATGTACTCGTTCCTCTTCCTGGGCTTTGTTTTATTGTTGGCCTCCTTGGGAATGTGAATCGCCCTCTTCTCCAGGCCACCATGCCTGCTACTCCAAAGTTCAGTTCAAAATGTGTCACATTCATAAAACCCCTCTCAGACTAATCTTAACCAAGTTATGTTTTGCATTTTTGTACTCTTTCAAATAAGCATTCTTTATTCATTCTTTGTGTGTCAAATATCAGTCAATATTGAGATACATACTTGCAGGAAAAGTGCTAAGGACTGTGGATAAATATACATGAAATTCCAGGGTTAAGAATGTTACTGTTTAGAAGGGATATGGAAATGTTTTTAAAAAGTCACATTTAAAAATTCCTGTTAGAGGTATGTCCAAAGGAAAATGTAGGCGCAGAATACATACTCAAAGCTGCCTACAGGAGCTAAGGAAGACCATCATGAAAAAGTATATACTAATTAAGCTTAGATACAAGCAATAAGCAAGAGTTTATGAGGAAGAAAAGTAGGGAAAGAGAGTGGTTCAGGAAACAGGTGCAAATGCCTGAAGACCTGGGAGAAGATGTTATTTTTCAGAGCAGTGAAGCATAGAGTGGAAGGAGTTGAACCATGGAGCAGATGAGACATAAAAAAGCCAAATCACGAAGAATCTTGTATGCCATGAAAAGGAAATTATTTATTCTAAGGGTGGATATTAAGAATATCTTAAACACTACAACACAGGCATTGACCTATTAGAACTTTTTCAAGCCATAGTCCTGGATCCGGGTCCAGGAGGACACTGCCACCGCAGGCTGAGCCTTGTTGGTTGCCAGATTGTGGGCTTGTCCATACAGGGGCCAGGGTGGTTCTGCAGTGGGACAAGGAGCCCTTGAAAGAATAAGAGCAGGTTCAATTTGCCAACTGGTATTCTTCACTACCGGTGCATCCTGGCTAAATAAGGACCCTGTTCTTTGTACCATTATAGCATTCATTATTCATATCAGTATTATTATGGTATGCATTTATTCTGCTGTGTATTCTGCTCATTATTATAGTTGAAGTCATGCAGAAACATTCACAAATTTCAAGCATGAGAGAAAGGTAATTTATGCATCATTACTCTGGAATCAGTTGGGAAGAAAGAATGGGAGAAAGAAAAAACAAATGGAGGGAGCAAGAGCAGATATAAGGCCAGACCTATAATCTGAAAGATAAATGATGAGGGTTCAATCCAGATCAGTGGCTCTGGGAATATAAAAGATGAGCTGACGTTAGCAATAACGTGGAGGGGTAATCTGTAGTTTTAACTAAATATCGGTAAAGATAATAAGGAGCCAACAGTCCAGGATACATCCTGAAACTTTTAGCCTGTCCTGGATTTCATATTCAAACATGGGTCCCAGCATTCAGCTCTTACTAAAATAACATTACTTTTTGGTTTTTCTGGGAGGTTCCTGACACACATAAGTTGTTCTTGGCAATAATTTTTGAAATAGTGTCCTCTTTCACTTGCTAAGTATCAAAAATTAGATGGTATTACTAACCAGCTTTAGAAAACTTTTCAAATGACTCCATACACGTATGGCTTTCAAAAGAGTTCCTAAAATGTGAGAATCACTTGGGGAGCTTATTGAAAATGCTGAAATTTGAGCTTCACTTCCAGAGATTCTGATTTGGTATGGTTAAGAAGAAACAAAACAAAACAACATAAAACAATAGAAAAATCCATATACTAGGTCTGACAATTAAGTTCTTAAAGAACTTGTTGCAATGATGTTGCTAACTTTTTTGATCTCAGAGTGATTATTCATTATGAATTTGTACCAACTGGACAAACAGTTAACCAAATTTCTATTTGGGAGTGCTGAAAAGGCTGCATGAAAAAGTTAGTTGATCTGAACTTTTCGCCATCAATTCATGACTCTTGCATCACAACAATGCACCAGCTCACACGGCACTGTCTGTGAGGGAGATTTAGCCAGTAAACAACTAACTGTATTGGAACACACTCCCTATTCACCTGATCTGGCACTGAATGACTTCTTTCTTTACCCAAAGATAAAGGAAATACTGAAAGGGAGACATTTTGATGACATTCAGGACATCAAGGGTAATATGATGACAGCTCTGATGGCCATTCCAGAAAAAGAGTCCAAAATTGCTTTGAAGGGTGGACTAGGCACTGGTGTCTTTGCATAGCTTCCCAAGGGGAGTACTTTAAATGTAACCATATTGACATTCAGCAATGAGGTATGTAGCACTTTTTCTAGCATGAGTTCGTAAACGTAATTGTCCAACTTCGTACTTAAAATCAAGCACCTTTTCTGATTTTGATTATATTATTAGGAACAACTATATTAATATATCCAAATGAATACCTTCTCTGTATAAAAGAGAATAAAGTATACACACAATAGCTGCTCACTAAATTATATATTGCTTTTATTGCGTGTGTGTGTGTGTGTGTGTTGAGAAAAAATAACCTAGAGTTGAACAAACACCCTGGAGTGTCCCAAGAAAAACTGTATGACCTAACCAACCATATAACTCTACACAGAAAACCTCAAGGACATTGCAGTCGTTCTCTTCTTAAAGCCTAGGAAGATAAATAATGGACAATAGAAACGGCGACGTGACGGAATGGGGGAAATCCTAGGAGATGAAGAGATTCAATGGGCAATGTGTGAATTGCAGGCAATTCCTCACGCACATCCTTTTCAGTCGATGTGAAGAAATTAGCTAGAAAAGTAAGGTCTCCTTGGGAAATTATTGGAAATTATTTTCATGAAATTGTTGTTACAGAAATCCCCATGGCTATAATTGCTCATTGTTCTGCATGAATAAGCCCTATGTGCAATGAGTAAACGGACTGGGACCGTTGGGAAGAGCAGGGAATAGAGGAACATAGAGTGACCTTGACTGAGGTTATGGAGGAGGCTGTAGTGTTACTGAGGCAGCCTCAGAGTTTTAAATAACGTCAGAGAAGCCCCTGGGAACTCTTATTGTAGTCTAAAGCTCTCTATCATAACCCAGGATTCCAATTAAAGTGAGTAGGATTTAATTGCATCGAAGAAGGAGATAAGTGTGGGGCCCTTCAGGCAGAAGGAGCAGAAAGAGCAAAGGCTCTCATGTCGGGATTCTATGTTATTTTAATATAAATAAAGAAATCCCCTGTAGACAAAAGATTACTCTCTGTAGGGTTTGCCATTGATGCTTCCTTTCTCCTTTTAGTTTATATATACAACAAGAAACTATTCCATCAGAGTAAAAATTACAGATGCTTTTTCCAGAGGTGTCTACATTGTCTGTTTTGAAAGTATATTTTTATGAAACACCTGTTTTGAAACATCTTTTTTTCTTATCTGATAGGAACCTGTGAAATTAATAATACTGTTCATAGACAAGTGACTAAACAAGTCAAAATCAATGGACAAGCATAGATTTAAATCCAAAAGTTTGACCCACTCACCTCTCAACGCATCTTTGCCATCCATGCTACACTAATCTACTCCCAATAGCATGATGAACAGCTTTGCTCTCTCAAGGGCATTTCAAACATAAAGAATGTCAAGCATCAATAAGTTAATGTATCAGATACTGTAGAGACCCACTTTGCTTTTGAGAGCACTACTGAAATCCCATTATAAAAAAAGTTTACTATGAAATTAGAAATATATAATCATGCAAGTTTTTGTAAAGTGTTGGATTAGTATAACATGTGGATCTTTAGTAAGAGAAGTATGCACTCATCAGTAAGGAACCCATATGTTAGTGAAGAGGACAGAGGATAAACAAGCTATTTTTCTCTTCCCCTTCACTCTCTTCTTCTTCCTGTACACAAATAACCACCCTCCTTATCATTCATTTTGTTTATCTCTGTCTTCCTCAACATCTTCTAAGATAAAGGAAAGAGTCACTATGTTAGAAATAGATGATTACCTGGTTCCTATTTGCAAAATATCTTTATTTGTGAAGTATTAAGAGCATTTTGCTAATTAGATCTAGAGAGATTCTAGTAGCTTGAAGCCCAGAACATTAATAGCAATAATTATGTCACTGCATTTCTACTGTTGTCTACTTTGATAACATTATTATGACCATATCAATTCACAGAACAAAATTATGTTATTGTAAAATGGAAGTGTTCTGGTAACCTATATGTGTGTGTATTTATACATAAATAAATTATCAATGTTCTTTTTCATCATTAATCATGCTCATATTGGTCCCAACCAAACTTCAAAATGAAGCATTAGAGAGGTGAACTAAGAGCAATATAGCTGAGCAAATAGGAAGTGAAATGTGATTTGACACTTAAGGAGCAAAAAGAAATCATGGAGATAAAGAATTAAAAGAAATTAAAAGAGTTTTAAAGCAAATAGTCTTGGCTGAGAGGTATCAACTCATTATCTAAGGAAATAATTTAGCTTTTCACAGTGTTCTCAATAAAGAAACACATCAGCCTGTATCAATCATCAAGGTTGACTAACTAAAATTATTACCTATCCTCATTCACATTACCCCACACCTAATAATTAAGGACTTGCAGTATGATTAGTTAAAAATTGTTGCAATGATATGTAATGGCTCAAGAGTGTGCTCAACGTTTTTAGTATAATAATGACTATTTTTATTTGATGTTTGATGTTTTTTTTTGGGGGGGGAACTAGTCATTAGCAATTAGGATGTGCGAAATGACATAGATCCACATACATTTTATCAAATATTCTAATTTACAGGTACAAATCTCATGGCAATAAAATTACAGTATATAAGGTTTCCTGTGACAATTTTTTTCTTATAGCAATAGTGTCTGGTTGATAAAATAGAAAAAAAATTTAAAAATAATTCACTATAGCAACCATGTTATTCTGTTCCTATTAATTTTTCCATCACTGGTATTGTATATTAGTCACATGACAGAATTTTCAATGCTTTCGTGACAAAATAGCACTTACTGTTCATTCCACCTCACATTCTACACCCCTCCCCCTGAAAACCAACTTTAAGTTCCAAACAACCTACCAAAATCAGATATCCAAACTACACACACCCTGAAAAAAAAAAAAAAGAGGAAAGAGGTAAAAAATAAGGTATGGCAATTCTTCCCACTTATTTAAAGCATATTAATGTACTAATTTGTTGTGGAGAAACAGAATCTGAAGTTTCAAACCCAGCACTTTTAGGCTAAGAATCTTGTCGTTAAAGATATACTTAAATCTATTAGGCTATTTCCATGTTATTTTCCTGTGAGCATAGGCTTTTGGAATTCTCTGTTTCAGTAAACACCTGGCAAGAACTTTGGTAATACTATAACATGTGGCAAATCCTTCAGGATATGTGGGACTCTTCAATACATATGGGACACTTTTCTCATGGGTTTTCCAATAACTAAAGAACCTTTTCCATTCCTTCATTCTTGAAGGACAGGAAACATTACTTTTAACAAAAAGCATGCTACTTTTTGCTAGCATAAACGATATACTTTTTTTTCCATGTATCCACCAACACACCCCAAAGAAATCAGAAAAACAAAAAGAGCCAAGTTGACCCCTTGATGGATGGAAGGCCCAGCTCCAAGGCACCTCTACTCCCCTTCTGAGCCTCCTCAGACTTCTGATCCAAATACCTTTTCTCTACAGAAGTTAAGTCACTTCTTTGCTCTAAAATTCTACAATCTTAGCTGAGTTGGTATAAACAAAGCCAGTATCATTTGCTTTCATTGGCATTTGTCTATGGGATTAAAAATGATCTTATTTGTTTGATGATTATAATGAGTCAGTTTCTAATATAATTTATGCGAGGGATTAAGCAAGCCATCTGGATTCCAGTGTGGCATTAAGATTTTAGTCTCTGGATATAATTTTTCCTCAGAAGAGAAAAAAAATGTTTTACATATTACACATGAACATAAAAAACTTTACAATAATTTGGTTTTGTTTTCCTGACATCTATGTGTACTGAAGATTGTCATTGCTATTAAATTTCATCCATTTTCTTTCATTGCAATACGTTGGAATTTGTCATTTTGCTATACCAGTTTTAAGCATTTTAACTAGTCTAACTCCTCTATGGAGTTAATTAAAATTTATTAAATCTTGCGATTCTACTTGCACAAATGTTTTCCAATATATTTGCATTACCTAACTATAAAAAGTATAAGTTGATTCAAATTTACTTTAGATTGCGCCCTGTTTCTTTACTAGTTACTAGTGATTCGTGAGATAGTGAGGAGGTGCTGGGTCTGACAATTACATTCGTGAACTCCTTGTAACAATGTTGCTAACCTTTTTTTGATATCAGAATTATGAATTTGCACCAACTGGAGAAACAGGCAACCAAGTTTACTATTTGAAAGTGCTGAAAGGGCTGAAAAAGTTAGACAACCTGAATTTTTCACCAACAATTCATGGCTTTTGCATCACGACAATGCACCAGCTCACACAGCACTGTCTGTGAGGGAGTTTTTAGCCAGTAAACAAATAATTGTATTGGAACACCCTCCCTACTCACCTGATCTGGCCCCCAATGACTTCTTTCTTTACCCGAAAGTAAAGGAAATATTGAAAGGAAGGCAATTTGATGACATTCAGGACATCAAGGGTAATACAACAGCTCTGATGGCCATTCCAGAAAGAGTTCCAAAATTGCTTTGAAGGGTGGATTAGGCGCTGGCATCAATACATATCTTCCCAAGGGGAGTACTTTGAAGGTGACTATAATGATATTCAGAATGAGATATGTAGCACTTTTCCTAGGATGAGTTCACGAACTTAATTGTCCAACCTCATATGCTGATCTATAGTTCAGAACCCCAGCGACTTTGTTCAGATCAAATGTTTCACATCTAAGCAACTGAAGATACGATTCTCAAAATTTCCCCTGACAATAAATTAAACTGTCACAACAAGCCTATAATCAATTCTTCCCTCAATTGCTCAGATGGTAGAAAGGGTAAAGTCAAATAGCACGTGGACTTTAATAAGAAAATGAGAAGTCTAGCATTGTATAGGCTAAAAAGGCTAAAAATTGCCACCACTACCCCCCAAAGGATATCCATATTCTAATCCCAGCAACCTGTAAATGTTATCACATTTGGAAGAAAAAACAAAAAAGGTCTTTGCAGATGTGATTAATTTTGAGACGTGGAAATTATCCTAGATTATCTCGGTGGACCTTAATCATTATCACAAATGTCCTTATGAGAGAGAGAGGGAAGGAGATTACAGACAGAAGGGGAAGAGGCAATGTCTCTTTTGTGTATGTATTCGCAAGGAGGCAGAGAATGGAGTGATGCAGCCACAAATCAATGAATGTTGGCAGCCACAAAAACCTGAAAGTCAAGGACTGGATTCTCCCCTCAATCCTCTGGAAAGAGTGCAGCCCTTCTGGCACCTTGATGTCAGCCCAGTGATGACTGATTATGAACTTATGGCCTATAGAATTGTGACAGAAAAAATTTCTGTTGTTTTTATCCAAAAAGTCTATGGTAATTTACTACAGCAGTCACAGGAAACTAATACAACTGTCATGATTATTTAATCATGAGAGTCACAAGCAGAAAAGCAAGACAAATCATAGATGGTTTTTAGGGGGAAATTCATTCATATTCTGTAATTTTGGTAGAGACATTTCTTGACTATCTCTTTTGCTTTCAACATAGTTCATTTCCTCTGTTACAAGGACAGACTAGACATGCCTGCAACTGTAGGTTTTAGAATGTCAGATGGAAAGAAAATGTACCGTTTACAACAACTAAAAGGGTAAAACATGGGAATAAATTAAGCCAAAAACATTCAAAACCTATTTGAGGAAAATTTTTAAATGCTCCTGGAGGATCTAAATACTTCAGTAGAATTAAATACCTGGAAAGATATATTAGGTTGGTGCAAAAGTAGTTGTGGTTTAAAAGGCTAAAAATAAATGCAAAATCCACAATTACTTGTGTACCAACCTAATAACATGGTCTTGTATAAGAAAACTCAATGGTATAAAATTTTCCATAATGTTTCCAAAATTAATTTACTTCTAATACAACTTCAATAAACAACCCAACGGTTTCTCCTTCCTACCAGGAAAAAAACTGATTCAGAAGCTCATATTTGAAATATATTCTAAAAGACTATTTATAGTTTATTAAGTCTTCTGACAGAAAATTGCCAAATAAAGTGAATTAATAATATGTATCAACTTAAATTTTAGTTTTTCCTCCTTTTAAAAGATATGTTAGCAAATAATATTGTGACTTTTAGTGAAAATAAAAGAGATTATTTACCACACCAACTTTTTTCATCAATATGATAGGTAACTCAAAGAAACAGTTATTACCATTTGAATGGATAGAACAAGTACTTTGAGTATCAGTAAAGATGGAGCACATGGGAATACACAAAAGATACTGCTGTTAACTACAAAAATTTCAATTTATAAAAGTCAACTAGGTAGGAGTTAAACTCATGCTACAAATACAAATTAAAAGTGAAAATTAACCTTTTTATGATAAATGTATCGTGAAATGTTGAATGACGAAGGAAAAATGAATGAGAACAGAAAGTAACCATATTTAATTGTAAACTATTTTTATCACTTCTAGGATATAATACTTTTTCATGTCAAGTATACTCAGCATTTTTTGTTAGGTAACATTAATCAAAGACTGCATTAATAGATTTAAACATGGCCTTAGAGAGAACAGCATTAATACAAACACCTGTACAAGTTGGCTGTGTAGATACCATCATGTTTATTGAAAAACAGTACCAAGGTTTATAGGAAAACATCACCAGAAAGTTAATTTGCAAATTATTTGCCCTTAATTTCTGATTTTTTTATTGCTTTCTTCATCAGTAAACACTTCTCTGTTTATTTGACAAAGGTAAAATACGTCTTCATTACAAATTATGCCACTCATCTTTTAACTGCTCACAGGATTCTCAACTAGTAACTTTCTCCTCAAGCAACAAAAGATATACCCTCAAAGTTTTCAACAACAATGAAGATTATAATCTCTACCCATAATTATATTTAATTATCCTAAATGTTGAAAGATAACAGAATTGATGGTATTAATTTGTGCATATCTAACCATTTGTTGCAAAACTAATTATAGTGATACCTATATTCATACCCACATTTTGGGCACAGACCTATCACACTTATCAAAATTTACAGAGGGATGATCAAATTAATTTTCATTTGTCAGAATTTAGAACTTTAGTTGAGTATTGCCCTTCAGATGACTTAATTACTAAGAGTTCATTATTTTCACCAGTTTCTGTGGTTAGATTTTAAAACTTCGATCTAGAGCATTGAGCATAAACAGAGCTCCAATTTTTAAAATGTATGAAGTGATGCTGTCATGCTTCGTCCCATACAAGATAAGTTACATCAAGGTAATTTTTAACTAATATGAATATTTTATTTAAGATAAAAATAGTCACAGACTGATTACACCAAGTAAACATATGAACTGAATAATTTAACTCTGAGAATAAGATAAGATATATGGCATTTCTATTAGCTTAAGGCACATTGAAATTAATTAATGTCCCTTAATTAAATTAAGTGAACAATGCAGGCAGTGTCATATTTTTTCATCTCGACTGATCTATCATTTAACAAATATCTAGTATGAGCCTCCAGGCCACGCTCCAGAGACTGAGTCTCTCCCAAGTATACCTATAAAGAAGCTGCAACCAAAGAGTAAATATTCTATAATAATAAAGACACATCTTTCCAGGGGAAATTGAGATGTAAAATCTAAGCTGTTGTTGTTTGGGTATGTCTAATACCTTGATTGTGGTGATGGTATCACAGTGTCCACATATGTAGAAACTCATCCAATTGTACAAATTAAACGTGTGCAGGTTTTTGTATTTCAATTATACTTCAAAAAAGTCTTTTATATTAATCCAGTTGGATTTGGTAACTTCATGGGCTCAAAAGTTTATTCATTCTTAAACACCAATTCACCTTCAAGTATCTGGGTGTTTACACGCTCAATTTACCAACAAAGTGTATTCCTTTTCTTGAATTCTTGAATTCTGCCACCGCAATGGGCACCATACATATTGTCAGCAATCATGTGAACTAGAAGCTTGCTCTATTTTTTTCGCGTGTTAGTCTTATCTCTTCAGCAACTCAGGAACAGAATTTTTCACATTCTTTGTTGCGCTTGGTACTGTGTTTCCCCGAAAATAAGACTGGGTCTCATATTAATTTTTGCTCCAAAAGACACATTAGGGCTTATGTTCAGGGGATGTCATCCTGAAAAATCATGCTAGGGTGTTTTTTCTGGTTAGGACTTATTTTCTGGGAAACACGGTACTACTTGTATGTACTGGGTGTGTTGTACTTACTCAGGAAATACTTGTTGAGTAACTGATTTAGTCTCCAAGTGATTCTGTTCTTTAGAAGATGGGTTCTCAACCTTGACTTCAATTACAACAATCTGGGGAGATTATAAAAATCACTATATCCAGGACACACACCTACCAACTAAATTCTACTCTCCATGGGTAGGACCCAGGAATCAATATTTTTTCAAGATGAAAATTTAGTTTAACTATTATTTTTTTTTAATCACAGAAAATAAATCTCAATGTCCACAGAATTTTTAAGGAAAAAGCATTGTGCCCTAAGAATTTTATTTCAAGCTATGGTATTTCTTTTTAATTAGTTTATTGGGTGGCAATTGTTAGTAAAGTTAGATAGATTTCAGGTGTATAATTCTGTAATACATCATCTATATATCACATTTTGTGTTCACCACCCAGAGTCAGTTCTCTTTCCATCACCATATATTTGACCTCCTTTACCCTTATCTACCACCTCCCTTTCCCCTTCCCCCTAGTAACCACTAAACTATTGTCTGTGTCTGTGAGTTTTTGTTTCTTCATTTGTATGTATTGTTCTTTTGTTGTTTTCAGTTTTATATATCACATATCAGTGAAATCATATGGTTCTTTACTTTTTCTGTCTGACTTATTTCACTTAGCATTATAATCTCAAGGTCCATCCATCGATGTATCTCAAATGGCACTACTTTATTGTGTATATTACCACAACTTCTTTATCCATTCATCTATCGAAAGACACTTGGGTTGTTTCCATGTCTTGGCCACTGATGCAATGAACATTGGAGCACATATGTCTTCTGCACAGTAAAAGAAACAAACCATCGACAAAATAAAGAGGCAACCAACCTAACGGGAGAAAGTTTTTGAAAACACCGCCTCCGATAAGGAGCTAATATCCAAAACATATAATAACATATAATAACTCAATAACAAAAAAACAAACAATCCAATTTAAAAAATGGGCAGAGGACCTAAAAAGACCTTTCTCCAAAGAGGACATACAAAGGTCTAATAGACATAAGAAAAAATGCTCAACATCACTCATCATCAGAGAAATGCAAATAAAAGCCGCAATGAGATATCACCTCACACCAGTCAGAATGGCTATCATCAACAAGACAAATAGTAACAAGTGTTGGAGAGGCTGTGGAGAAAAAGGAACCCTCATACACTGTTGGTGGGAAAGCAGACTGGTGCAGCTACTATGGAAGGCAGTGTGGAGGTTCCTCAAAAAATTAAGAATAGAATTACCATATGACCCAGCAATCCCTCTCCTGGGTATCTACCCCAAATATCTGAAAACATTTATCCATAAAGCTATGATATTTTTAATGTTCAAAATCCACACAGAAATAGCTTCAGATATGCAGAGGCTTATATGTCACTCTTTTTTATTCTTTATAAACTTCTTTGGTACTGTACTCAAGGCATCCAAAAGAAGAATGGGATTAAGAAACTGATTAAGCAGAAATCATTATATGAGTTCTGACAATTAAGTTTGTGAACTCATCCTAGAACAAGTGCTACATACCTCATTGCTGAATATCACTATGGTCATCTTTGATGTACTCCCCCTGGGAAGCTATGCGCCGACGTCAGTGCCTAGTCCACCCTTCAAAGCAATTTTGGAACTCTTTTTCTGGAATGGCCATCAGAGCTATTGTCGTATTGCCCTTGATGTCCTGAATGTCATCAAAATGTCTTCCTTTCAATATTTCCTTTATCTTCAGGTAAAGAAAGAAACCATTGGAGGCCAGATCAGGTGAGTAGGGAGGATGTTCCAACACAGTTATTTGCTTACTGGCTAAATACTCCCTCACAGACAGTGCTGTGTGAGGTGGTGTATTGTCATGATGCAAGAGCCATGAATTGTTGGCGAAAAGTTCAGGCTGTCTAACTTTTTCATGCAGCCTTTCAGCACTTCCAAATAGTAAACTCGGTTAACTGTCCAATTGGTACAAATTCATAACGAATAATTGCTCTGATATCAGAAAAGGTTAGCAATATTGTTGCAACAAGTTCGTGAACATAACTGTCATACTTCGTACATAATGATCATTCAGTCATAACCATAGATATAAAATTAGACAAAATTTATAAGTGTTAATAATAAGTCAAAACTATATTTTCCCTTTTTATACACTTTTCTATCTACTTCTCCTATGGTAATTTCTCATAGAACTACCTAGTCATCCCATCTCTCATAAAATTCAAGTGCAATCCCATAGCTTACACATGTTAGGGGCAGATTTGTCAAGACACAGAGGAAAAGAAACACATAACAAGGGAGGGAACCAACACTTTAGAAATTCTTACTACATGCCAGGCAACTTACACATATTACCTCATTTTATCACAATTAAATAAACTAATATCATTCTCCTTTATAGATGTGAAAACTCAAGGACAGAAAAATAATTTCCCAATACACATTGGTAAAGAAATTTAATTTGTGCCCCTCAGACCATGAATTCTAAGCTCTTAACAATATTCCACAGCATTAAGCAGAGAGTAGGATGGGCTCTGAATTCTTCTGGGTCTGGCCTTGCCACATCCTCCAAGAGAATGAGGATGAAACACATCCTCCCACAGAAAAATGGCCACGTATACGGTGATTCCAAGGTGATTTTATCCTAGTTGCTGATTCAACTTATTGAGTGCTCCCACATCACATATCATGGGGTAAAATACATTTTAGGGATTAACTGGAGATGTGGAAGTTGAATGGGTTGCTTTTTGTTTTTTTTTAATTTTATGGTAAAATCTATCCAGAGTTCTAAACTCTCTTATAAAGAACATTTAGAGTAATGTCCCATTATTTTACTT
The DNA here is from genome assembly GCF_004115265.2 of Rhinolophus ferrumequinum. Lineage (NCBI taxonomy): Eukaryota > Metazoa > Chordata > Mammalia > Chiroptera > Rhinolophidae > Rhinolophus > Rhinolophus ferrumequinum. Next base: position 18,006,277 of record NC_046286.1, on the reverse strand, counting down.
ATTAACTACGATTCAATGATATTCTGTTTATATCATATCACAGGCACTGGTCTGTGCTAGTACAGTTTTGTAACATAACAATAAAGTTGATATAAACATGAAAATAAACAGAAATTATTGAATTGCGCACCACATTGTGCAATCTACATGGTAACGTGAGTACACAGAAATGCCTGCCAGTGTTACATGTGAGCCACTTGTGATTTATTAATTTATACCCATTAATTTATATCATTTATACAAACTCAGTATTTAAAATCATTACATTCAGAGGTAAAGAGAACCTGATATCATTAGTCCATTACCCTTCATTTAATCCTTGCAGATTTGAGATATGGAAGCGAGCCTTGAAAGGATTAAATAAATCCTTCCATGGATGCACAGATTCAAATGATGATAATTCAGTATGTAATGTAGATCAATGTTATGTTGAATTCCATACAACTGGAAAATAAATTTTAATATTAAGAGAACATAAAACTTAGAAATACACACAAGTTATGGGGTCTTTTGCCATTATATATTTTATTATTATTATTATTATTATTATTATTATTAAAGTTTATTGGGGTGACAATTGTTAGTAAAGTTATATAGGTTCCAGGTGTACAATTTTATAATTCATCATCTATGTACATCACATTGTGTGCTCACCACCCAGAGTCAGTTCCCCTTCATCACCATATATTTGACCTCATTTACCCTCATCTACCACTCCCCTCTTCCCTTACCCTCTGGTAACCACTAAATTATTGTCTGTGTTTATGAGTTTTTGTTTCTTCATTTATTTGTCTTGTTCCTTTGTCATTTTCAGTTTTATATACCACATATCAGTGAAATCATATGGCCATTATGTTTTAAAAGACACTGTGACATTGCATTTATAAAAGTAAAATATTAAATCATTCTCAAAAACAGTAAGATCCAACAGATTACTAATAAATATTTTAGATCACTGTAAAGAAAGAAATAAAAAAAAAAAGAAGAAAGAAAAAAACATTGTATTCATAAACTTAACTTTACTCATACAGAAGTGATCTTGAAAACTCTAATGTTGTAATGAGAACAATTTGGTTAAGAATTGTCAAAGTAATGATTGGCAAAAACGTGAATAAATTGTAACAGTGTGTGAGCTCCAAAGAATAAATGTTTGATAACTAAATTTGAATGAGCAATTTTTTAAAAAGCCATGAGGAAAATCATAAAATACAATCAAAACTGCAGTTAGACAACCAGCAATGAAATGTGAGACTGTGGGTATGAAATCCTGTTTCAGACCTTGTTGACTTAGATTTACTTGCACAAACAGTATTTGCCAAAGACAGGAAATAAGTGCAACGTATATATATAGCTCTCTAACCTTCTCTCTCCACTTTCCTTCTTCCTACAGATAAGTGGGTATTGGACCTTGCTCTGAGAACCAACAGTAAGTGATAATTCCTTTATTTTAAGGTGAACATTTTTTTATGCTAATATATTTATGCCTTGTCAGTGGTAAAATGATACTTAGTAAATGAATCTGTGATTTTTCAGAGCTTTATTGATAACTTGTATTGCCAATAAAGACCTGAAGTTATTATACTCTTATTAAGCCAAGAAAGTAACTATAATACTATAATACTATATATAACTATAATACTATAATAAGTATTATATAATTATGCGTATAATTATATAATTATACGTATAATTGTGTAATTATACGTATAATTATATAATTAATAATAAGTATTATTCCCAAAGCACTTTTATCAAACTTAACATTTAAATGATATTTTTTTACCTTTTATTCTAAAATAAGCAATAAAAGTCATTCTCATATCTATGACTTTTGGGAACAATTATTCTAGAATTTCCTTTAATGGAAAAATGAAAACCTATTCTTATATGTGCATGCATACTTCCATCTATTAATAACTTTACTAATATTCACATATATGGATATATGTTAATACAAACATTAAAATAAGAATGGGAAGCAATTGCTAATAGTTTTAAATCTATCAAAACAAAATTATAGTATTGACCTTGAGATAATTCATAATTAAAGATTACAAATATAAGTTACAATTTTCCCCATGAAATGCTCTCAAATCAAAAAAAAGAGAGAGAGAGAGAGAGAGAGAGAGAGAGAGAGACTTTTAGAAGGTTTCCAATCAAAAATTAATCTACGCAGGCAGCTACATTTATGTAAATAATGTAAACATAATATCTGTTGTGTGTATTTTATATAAGGAAGCAATTTCTACATAAAACTTTATATTCCTTGGCAAATAAGAAGTGATTCTGGATAAACAGATATTAAAAGACCATAGCACTTACCTAATGACAACATGTAAAGACTTATTTACCTTGTAGAGGAAACATTTTACTTTGAGAATATGTTATTAATGCTTTTCTACTCTATGGCTGCCTGTCATCCAAGGCACTTAGGGAAGACTTAGACTATTGCCAGAGAAGATCTGGTGTTGACTCTTCCCCTACTTAAAACCAAACCAACGACTGCCCGTATGACTAACACTCAGGAGGAGAATCAAAGAAATTAAACTGGTGACAAGTGTCAAGCTCAGGAGCTACTACTTCACAATAATGTGTTGTAAGGTCAATTGGGGCCTCTGAATTGAGCTCAGATTTTTAAGAGGAAGAGGTAAATTGGGAGGAAGAGTGTCAGAACTCTCAACATATATATTTTTTCTTTTCTTATGGCTTTGATCAGGACCTCTCCAATGCATTGTTGAACAGTAGCAGTGACATTAGTCATTTTTTTCTTGTTCCCAATATTAAATGGAATGCACCTACTTTCTCCAGTAACTATCATATGTGCTATAGATAATTAGTATATTGCTATTATCAAATTAATAATCTCCTCTATTCTCCTCTGTTCTTTTCTTAGCTACAACTAGGGATTGAATTTAGTGAAACATTTTTTGCCACCTGATTTTTTATAGTCAGTTTGTGTGATGAATTTTTCCAGTGAACTTTCTAATTTTGAAGTATTGTTGCAGTCCTGATATAAATTTTACTTGATTTGATCATGATATTTTAAATGCGTTTGTGAAATTGGTGAGTTAATATTTGTTAGGATTTTTGCATTTCATGTATAAAATGGACCTATACATTATGTGTTATTTTCCTCATCTGTTTAGAAATCAATCCCAGAATCATTTCCATCTGCTGCCACTCCTTAGGTTACACTTTAGGAAGAAACAGCTCTGGGAGGAAGTAGTCACACTAATTTATACTCACATTACCCTAGCGTAAGGAGGAGTAAAGATGTGACTGTAATAGCAATGTAGAGTAGTCCACATGTCTTTATTTTCATTCGTTCTTTACACTTGATGAAGGTTTTTATGTGTCCCTGATGCTGTCTTGCACAAATATAGCACCAGAAGAGGTGGCCGCTTCCTTCTATTGCTGCAGAATTCTGCATTAAAGGGGAAGCAATGATTAGTTGAGGCAAAAGCAGGAACTAGAAGTCGTTACTACATGGTCAGGCCAGCCACAACCCCAGGATGCACTCACACTCACCACACACACACACACACACACACACACACCACACACACACACATCCAGACACGCATACTAAAGCCCACGAGAGACTTGATCTGATCAGATTTTTCTCACTATCTTTTTGATACTTTCTTGGAAGCCATGCTTCCCTTTTGCTTCTATCATTCCGTCAGCGTTTATGTTGAGGCAATAACCAGAAGTCTGCTTATTTTGGCATCCTGACTGGAATAGAAGGCTAAAAGTTTACTTTTTAAGTGAATCCTTTTATAAATTCTCTTCTTAGGAACTAAACAAATCCTCCCTAGTTTATAAGTGGAAAATCCTTATTTTAAGGCAAGGTAGGCCTGTATAATTTTTGTAACGATGTTGTTTTTATTTGTTTGTTTTTTATCAGTTAATAAGCAGTGATATCATACTATTAAAGAAAATAATTTATTTTCTTTTTCAAGTGAGTGTTTCCAATGTAGTGGTCGTCCTAACATCAATGTGAGGAAGGAACAATATATTACACTTTAATTGGATCAGATCCATTTATGCTTTAGAAGACACAATTTGCTCTGCTGTCTGGAATTAGATTGTAGTCTACCAGTGACACTTAGAATTATAAATCTTTGAAATCCCTGGATTTGGTTTTTCTGTGGTCCCACTTATAAGAAATCACTAATCTCTGTGGAAAAGGAAAATTACAAAAGGCAGAGTGGAAAACCATGTAAAAGGAGAGAGTTGGTGACTTGCACATAATGAAATAACTCTTAAGGGAAGTTATTTTAAAAGAATCTAAAGTTTGCCCCTAAGTAATTAGCAGAGGAAATATGTAACTACACACATTTGGAAATTGTCTTCATGCAAGTAGGTGACAGGAAGAGGCAATTACTTTAGCTGATTGTCTAATGTTTTCTGTGTCTCTACTCAGTGAACGTAAAATAAATGGTATTCTAGCAGCACCTGGTATTTAGGTTGGCTCCTGGGGAAGAGGGACGGCTTGGAGCGAAATGCTTTTCTCTTCCAGCTTATGATAGATCTTAACCATATTTACCTCATCGGTAGTAGTTAACTTCCGGAGCCCTGTGTCATGCTAGATTATTCCCATTCTTCTAAAGTATCAGAATCGGAAGGGAAAACTACATGAAAATTTACCCTCCACTTTTGCACACCTGGGAAAGTTCAAATAGTTCATACTTTGAGTGGGTTCCCCGAATGATTTGATAAGACTCTCTGAGGGCAGGCGGGAATCATGTCTCATTCACTTGATCATGTTCAGCAATTTCTAGCACACTATCCTGGGTAGAGTGTGTAAACCTTGACACATGTCTGTCTGTCAAAGGAAAGAATACCTGCTTGTCACTAACTTGGAACAAAAAAAGAAGCTTCTGTTTTTCTATGTTGCTCTCAAATTCTCCAGGAGTCCCACTTGAAGCCATTGCCAGAGGGATGGGCTTGACCAGGGACACTAACCTACGAGAGTGTCCTCTGGAGACTTTGAAAGCTTCAGCAGCTCCACCACTGAGCAAGTCCATAGTGAACCATCATCAGCCACAAGGCATTTCAAAGAATATGGAGATGGTAGTCTGTCTTTTTCAAACTCAAAGTGTAGTTCTGGAAAAAGTCCAACGTACATAAAAAATTTCAGAGAAATTAGATCCTGTACATAATCAGAAAAATTGCATATAATTAAAAGTTACTGGGTGGGATTTAAATGCTCCTATCTTGGGACAAGATCAGTATTTTTGGAGTTAGCCTGTGAGTTTCTATGGGGAGAGAAACTTTGAAATGTTCGTGGATAGCATGAAGGTTTGAGGATTAACATGATGAAAGACATACAGCCATATGAGCAAAGGATAATGAAAGTATAAATAAGGCACCTACCCTAGAGTAACGGAATAAAGATTATCTAACGAATGATATCACAGGTTAGGTTCCCCAGCCAATGTTAAGAAAATCTGAGACACAGGAAGTTTATTAAGGAATGTACTTGGGATCAATTCCTTTGGAAGGGAGGAGAAGAATGCAAGATTAGGCAAAGGTAGAAATCAAGCGATGATGTAGTCTCATGGGAGGCTTTGGCAATGAACTACTTCAGAGTGATTATGTTTCAGTCATCTGTAGCTGGAATGAAGAGATCAGGCCTTTCTACCACATATCTGACAGACATTGGGTGAGGGAGCCCTAGGGAGGGAGCATGGTCTTAGACCAGGTGGCTATCTTCAGCAGAGGCAGTTCCCGAAGGGCCTGAGAGCTGAGAAATTTCTGCTGGCAACACTACCAGCTGAGGGAGCAAGCATCCCAAATGATAATAAAAGTAGTAATATTAATTCTGGGACCTATATGTATATAGTGATTTTGTTTGTTTGTTTTCAAATTTCTTTAACATTATTTATCTTCTCAAACTTCACAAAAACCCTATGAGGTGACTCTATGTCACCATATTTTAATTTGACAAATGAAAACTTTCGATTTCATATAGTTAAAGATGGTTTGGGTAAAAAAGCAGCAGCAACAACAAAAACCCAGGCTTCTTAACACTTAAGAACATTGCTCTCTTTCCTCTCTCATGATACAGGTGCCAAAGTTTACATTTGCTCAATAGGGGACCAGGTAGTCCTGAGAAATAAAAATGGCTCTTTGACATTAAACTTATGTATTTGCTTTATACAGAAATAAGTTTATTTTTCTTTCCATGTTTTTCCTTTTCTGTCTTCTAATTTTCATTCTATTTTCCTACCACTTCCTCTATTCCACCTACAAACCACAATATAAACAAAATCAATCTTTTCTAATTGCTATGAGTGACATTTTAATTGCATAGAAGACCTTAAATTTCCAAAACATTGTAGAAACACCTGTATAATTTGTATTCATTATAGAACACTTATAGGGATATGCTATCAATTTTGTGATTCCCTTTCCAACTCCCTCCCTTTCCATCCTAGTTATTTAAATAGATAAAAACTTTATTGAAATGACAACAGGGTTCTCCATTGTTTCAACAAAGTTTCACAAATAATGGTTATCATAATGGTGTATGTTTTCAACTCAAAATGGACATCCTAAGAAAATATTACTTGAGCTTTCAAAATCTTAGTAGTTTTGTTTTATATTTGAAGGACAACAAAAAAGGATTGACTTAATTGTTAATATTTGTTTTAATTTTTTCTCATTTGTCAAACATGGTCAGTAATCTACCAGCTATTTACCAGCCATAAAAAAAGATTTATTATGATGCATGACTACTTTTGTCAAGGTAAAATATTCATTAAATACTTTCACTCTTACCTGAAACCCCATGCCCCCCAAAAGTATAGTACAGTTTAGTGGGAAATGGATATTGAGGTTCAAATAAATCTTAGGATCTGTCCCAGCTACACACTTACTAGCAATGAGACTGTCACTCAATACTTCTATGCCTCTGTTCTTCACTTACTTGTATATCATAATGCCTAACCCCTTAGCTACACCAGCTAGCTAAAAAAGTACTAAGATGACAGGTTTGACAAAGTCAGAGGCACTTTTCCAAGAGTTAATAATCTCTTTGGAATAAAGATGTTTCCTTTTTCTAATTACTGTAATTATAGTAATGTAGACCTATTATGAAAAATGCAGAAAAGAATGTTTTACCACATGAAGATAAACTCATTCTCTTCTATTTCTGTTTAATGTCATCTGTTCTTTGCTTGGCTTTTATTTATTTATTTATTTATTTATTTATTTATTTATTTATTTATTTATTTATTTATTGTCTGAGCATTACTTTTATGGGAAAATGGGTTGAGAATGTACTTATTTCCAGATCTCCCACCCATCAAGATCATCAGTACCACTATGTAATTATTTTTTTCTTACTTTATCTTAAAATTGGCCTCACATACCTATGTCATAGAGTTTTTGTCATATACCCATGAGAAAAGCAAAACAGCATTGAGATATGGATGCTGGATGGCCGCTGGAGGTAACCTGCTAGCTCAGAGCCTTTTTCACACATGCGCACTGGAACGCAGAATTGTAGCTCTAGATGATTTAAAGTTACTACATGTCATGGACCTTAGAACACGCCTGAAAATGACCTAACCCTCAAATAGAACACATGAGCGTGTGTATGAGTCTGCTTAGGCCACCATAGCAGACTCATACACATTCTTCTGTTGTTTAAGCCTGGGTCGCTTAAACAACGGAAGTTTATTTTCTCACAGGTCTGGAGTTAGAAGTCTGAGATCAGGGTGCCACTATGGTCAGTTTCTGGTGAGGACTCTCTTCCTGGCTTGCAGACAGCCACCTTCTCCCTGTGTTCTCACATGGCCTCTTCTCTGTGTGTGTGGGTAGGTTTGGGGGACACTCTTAGGTCTCTCTAAACACTAACCCTATTGGGTCAGGGCCCATCTTTATGACCTTGTTTAAACTTAATTACTTCCTTAGATTCCCAAAGACAAATACAGCCACCCTGGGGTTAGGACTTTAACATATGAATTTTGGGAGGGCACAAACTTTCATCCATAACATAAGACGGAAGATCTCCCATGTAGTATATGGTTTTCTTTTTTTTTTTTAATTTAACTGTGAAGCATAAGCATTTTCCTTGTTACAAAACCATCATGCACATAATTTTATGTCTAATATACTCTAATAAGAGGATGTATTCTAGTTTATTTAGACATGCTACCTTCCTGTTATTGAATATAAATTAATTATGATGTCTTACCCATACAAATGTTAATGTGATAAAAATGTATGCCTAATGTTTTTATTTCCTCAGGATTCCAAAAAGTTGAATTAGTGAGCATATTAAGGGTATTCATACAGATTGGATTGTTAATCCTTTCAAAATGATTTTCGATTTTTAGATCCAAAGGAAAGTATTGCATTTTTTAAATGTGAGGCACTGTAATAAAGAAAAAGCTTTGAGTGGGTATGAAGATTACACTGGCTGCATGGACAGAGCTGAGAAGAATGGCTGAAAGTTTTTAAAAACAAAACAAAACATTTCTTAGTACATTTACTTAGTTCTAGGAATGGCAAATATATGAGCCAGAGCCTGGCCAGAAAGAAATGGTACATGATAACTGGTTAACTGAAGAGATGTTGATAAGGGGATATTTATAAAGGTCAGCAGGATTTAAGGAAAGCCCCAAGGAGTACAGCAGTACGCCAGTAACAGCAATACTTGGGAGCTATTACTACTCCTAAATGGGCAAGGTGAAGAAGCCATTCCTAGAACTTGAAAAGAGTAGCTTAGCTACATAGACAAGAGTGTAGAAGGAACTAGGCTGGAAGTGTGTAACCTTAACATTTATAGGTGTATTAATTCAAGCACTTTGGTCTTTATGGTCTCCATTGGAGGCTTGCTTCTGGGGCTGAATGACTCCATTATCATTCTACTGGCACCATGTGACAAATCTTCTCTTGTTATACTAATGAATTTGGTATATCTGAGATCATTACATTGTTTCATTTTGTATTTCCCATGTTCCTCAGAAATTCATTCACTCAGCATTTTAATGCTGGTCTTTGTTCCCTTTGTTTTCCCAGCAATGGCCGTATTCCCAGTGTTGCTGTTTCTGGCTCCTGTGTTGCTCCCATTCTTTCCTGCAAATGGAGAGGTATGGTCAAGGTTGAAAATCTTTTCAGAATGATTCAATCAACTTTGAGGGAAAGCAAGCTAACCAGATCAATTTTCTAAAGTAAAAAGTGCTAGAGTGTCTAGTATATCACAAAGAACTCATTGTTTGCTCAAGGTACTTAAAACAATTAAATCTAAGGCGGTTGATCAAAGTGGTAGCCCGTAGCCACATGAAGGTACTAACATTGGAAATATTGATAGTCAGAATTGAGATCTAATAAATATAACACATAGCAGACTTCATTTAAAAAGGGAGATAAAATATCTTAATACTTTTAATATGGATTATATGATGGAATGATGGAAACATTTTGAATATAGTAAATAAAATAGATTTAAATATAAATTTAATCTGTTTGTTTTTTTCTGTTTTAAAGTGGCCACCAAAAAATTAAAATTACGTGTGACGCTTTAATTATTTTTCTATTGACAGCACTGATCTATAGGTTTAAAAGTTAACAAAACTCCTCATATCATAAGATCTTTTCTGATTTCCTTTGACTTAATCAATTTTGATGTGATCCCCACAGAAAAATAGCAATATGTTTACATAATCTCAAATTGGCAACACTTCTTCACATAGATCACCACATTTAATTTTCATAGTTAGTGGGTGAGGATAATTATACCTATTTATTATTATTATTATTATTATTATTATTATTATGAGAAGAAAATTTACTAAAGATTTTAAGTGTTTGGATTTTTTCATAATTTTTACAATTATTATGTGTAAGATAAGATGCTATAATTATTTCTAATATGCTGCTTCACTTTGATAATCCCAAGAACAAGATAAATTATCCTCTTCCATCAGTGTGTAGTGGTCCATAGAAAGTATTCCCTGATCGGAAAACCTCTGAACATGAGCAGCTTTGTTAATTGCTATCTGTTCCCACATCCTTCTTTAGCTTAAGGCATAGAAGATTAGCTAGGACCCCTCAGACAAACCAGAGAATTCTGACACTGCAGCAAACCTCATTTAACATTCAAAAATATAGTCATTAGGTTACCGTAATCAAATTTTCAATCTGAAGACAATCTTTTCACCACTAAGGGCTTCATTCAAGAAGTTTGCTGCCTTCCCAATTTCTTTCCTAAATATTACCTTTCATGGCCCTTTCCAATCCCGCGTTACCACTCTGGTCCACCTCCTGGTTTTCATTGATAAAATTATTAAAAAGAGAGATATCATTTGTCTCTTGCACCACTAAATGTTTGCTGATCAGATGCTTTACCTACTCTCTGCCCAGTCTGGTTTTCTGTGCCTTCTTTCTCAAGATGCCTAGGAAACACTATTCATCTCTCAAAACCCCAATCCAGACCATCTTTTGTTAGACCTTTCTTAACCTCAATCAGGAAGAATTGATTTCTCCTTCTTCTATATCTAGTACGTCCCACTTATCATTTTATGCATCGTGTGATATTATAATTATTTATGTCATATTGCTTATCCAATATATACTCTTTAAGGATAGATAGATACCATATTTTATCCACTTTATTCTGAACACTTTGCATATTCAAAAATTTTCACCTGTCACCTAATAAAAGCTTTACTGATACTTATTTTAAAAACAACAACAAAGGCAAGTCTTCATCAGTAGAATTTTTTACCTGAAAAGGAAGATGGTATACGAAGCAGGAAATAATTACTTCTCCTTTCTCTGGGACCCAATTTTGATGTGCCTTTAAATGAAACTATTTTAAGCAGGGTTTTGAGGGTTAATAGGACATACCCAAGGCTGTTATTTTATGCTTTTAGATGATGCAGAGATCGGCCACTGCTACTATTTCACACGTGCATCCTTGCTAACTTAGGAACCAGTAACTGGGAAAGTGCTGGATCTGCGGGTACAATGGCAGTCACTCTTGGTCCCAGTCCTTAGGAACGTGCAAGCAAGTGGGAGAAATGGATGCTTAAGTGCATAGAGGCAATAGAATGTGGTCAGGCCTATGTTCACATTGGTCTGGGGAGCTTCAAGCGAACTCAGGATTGCAGGGAGGAGAGAATAACTTATCCCAAGGTGTCAGGGAAAGCAATAAAGGGCCCTGTCTGTTTACATTGTACTTCAAAATTTTGCTCATGCTAATAAAACTTCACATTCTTGTGTAAATTTAGGTCATGGGATTATGTAAACTTTATGAAATAATTCACACACCCTACTCTACCTCCAGGCTCAACCCCCACAATGCACACACCAAGATAAACCAAAAATATAAGTTAAACATCTGATTGATTTTTTTATTTTATTGGGGTGACATTGGTTAATAAAATCACATAGTTTTCAAGTGCACAATTCTATACTACATTATCTGTACATGCATTGCGTATTTACCCCCCAGAGTCAAATCTCTTTCTGTCACCACATATTTGACCCACTTTACCCTTTTTTACCTCTCTTCACCCCTCATTCCCTCTGGTAACCATCGCACTATTTTCCATGAGTTTTTGTTTGTTTTGTTGGTTTGCTGCTTTCAGTTTTATATTCCACATATGAGTGCACTCATATGTTTCTTGACGTTTTTCATCTGACTTATTTCACTCAATGTATTCTCACGATTCATCCCTGTTGTTGCAAATGGCAGTATTTTATTTTTTCTTATGGCCGAGTAATATTGCATTGTGTATATGTACCACAACTTCTTTATCCGATCATCTATTGAAGAACACTTCAGTTGTTTCCATGTCTTGACAACTGAGAATAATGACGAGCATCTGATTTAATACCTTAATTATATTTCCGTTACTGAAAGGAATGAAGTAAGCAATAACCCATTAATTAGATAGGTTTGCTCCCTCCAAACTGTCTTGGAGGTTTGTTTAATATTATAAAACTGTCTTTTGAGCAACTCCATAAAATCTGCTGTATAATAGGTAGAATAATTTGCTAGTATTGAATGTACTTGGACTAAGCATTTTTTTCTGTAAATACAGACATCATGTCAGGTAAAAGTTCCCCTTAAAATCTAGAATGAGTCATTGCCCCTGCTTTTGCCGTTCCCTTGCTACATCCTGATTGAGTGTAAATGAGAAATGTCTTAATGATTCCTACCCTTGTATCTTTGTTGTTATGTTATCACTCATATGTCTAGAAAAATCACATTAAGACTAGAAATTGGTATTTTTGGCCTAAGAGGTGTTTTTAATTTCCATGCCATGAATTATATCTCCTACCTTAAAATTTAACACTATTTCTTTCCTATTTAAATGTCAGAATGTTGGCTCAGATTCCTTAGCAATGCTTAATAATGAATATTGGTTTGAACTGGACACTTTTTAAATAATCATTGTTCTCTTGCATAAACTTATTAACTCATATGCAACTTTCACAACTTTAAAAAATAATAATAATTTTAATTTGGCTTCCCTTTAGGATCCAGATTTTAATACATTGAAAACCACCAGAAACGAAGTACAAAGAGAGATTGTAAATAAACACAATGACCTGAGGAGAGCAGTCTCACCACCTGCCAGCAACATGCTGAAGATGGTAAGAGGCAGTAACATAAGGAAGTGGCTTGAGCCAGCTGTGACCAGCGCCGGTACCTAGCAAACAAGATCTCTCAGGAACTTTGTGACTTAGGAAGTTCGGGATTTGTTACTTCATTTGCGCTTTGTTATCTATAAGGCAGAAATATTCTTTCTTTTTACATTCCGCATACTATTTTTGCTTATAAATTGTATATCCTCCTACCGTTATATGTTCTATTCACTAGAATAGTATAATCTGTCAGAATTGATTCGCTATCGGGTCCATTACAGAGTTTCCCATCTTCATGAGTGGAATTTCTATTCCCAGAAAAAAAAAATGCATGTCCATACAATTTGCATACAATTCCAGCGGCCCAGGGAGGCCCTGAAGCCCGTTCATGAGGTCTGCGTTAAGACCCTGGCCCTGACATTAGTATGTGCCTTCTGTCCTTGATAAATTGACTTTTCGTCACTTTCTCCCAGCATTTTCTGTTCCTTTGGATCCCAAACAGTTTTCTAGTAAATCCTCTGGCTGTAGGCAGCTCTCTGTCCAGTCCTTCTCTGTTCAGTCAGACCTACAATATCATCATTACCTTTCTCCTCATTACTGATGTCCACTCCCCCAGTACTCCCCCTCACACCCGAGATCTTTTCTAGGAGACATATTGTTACTAGGGGAAATTCAAGTTTTGCGGACTTGAAGCTTAATGGAAACTTCTTTAAGCTTCAAAACTATCTTACCACTGCATATAAAAAAAATACAACAATTGAATGACAAAATATATTCTGAGGTCCCTTAGCACAATGTTGGAAGGGCCTATGCAAATGAGGGGCACAAAGCTTAAGCTTCGTTAGCTCCATGGGACAGGGCAGAAATTCTTCATTTAATTTTATAATGGTTAAATCACTTGTCTAGTTTATAGGGCTATTTAATGTGTGGAGGCAGAATTAAAACTAAATCTTTGGACATCCACTCAGGGGCCATTATGTTTTTTTGCTCATTCTCTCTCCTAATCTAGGATCGAGATGATCTTTTCCCTTTAAGATCTATGACATTTAGGGTAAACAACAGCCCACTTTTCTGGGCCCAGGACTAAAGGCCATATGTCTCCCATATGTTCTCAGAAGGGGGAAAAAAAGGAGCTAGGAATGAAGTATGTCAGCCAGGATAATAGGAAAAAATAGTCTCAATACATCCATGTTTATTGGTATTTAGAGTAGGCCCCCTACTGAAAATCTTGAGTTGTGCCTACTGTGCTGTCATAAACAGACGAGTAACTAGTTTGGTGCAAAAGTAATTGCGGTTTTTCCTTTATTTATAACCTTTTAAACTGCAATTACTTTTGCACCAAACCAATATCTTAGATTTTTTTTTTTCCAGGTACTTAGGGTAGCCATACTGTCTATATTTGTTTGTGGAGAAGAAAAAGGCACATCAAAAAATATGTCTGATTATAATGATAATCAGAATATAAATGTGCAAAAATTGTATGGTGATGAATGAACCTACCAATCTCATTACAAAGCATACGCTCTTTTGTTGTTTGAATCATTACGTGTGTATCTTTTCCGCCTTTGTTTTAGAAATGGGACAGCCAGGCAGCAGCAAATGCCCAAGAGTGGGCAAACAAGTGCCTTTACAAACACAGTACGGATCGAAAAATTGGTACGTAAATCAATATTTATTGAGTACAGGAACAAGTAAAATAATAAGGGGACATTTTTTTTTATGTTGCATTAAGAAATCTTTATGAAGTGTTGTTTCTAATGCTGACTTTTTTAAGTTGAAGTACCTATGTGTGAGAAAAAATAAAAATAAAAACTCCGAAAAGCACCAGCTTGTGCTTGTTGAGTTTTCTATATTTTACAAACACTGTCTCACACAATATCACGTTGTGCCTCATAACCATCTCATGAGTACAACAGGTCCTGTATCATCTCTTTCTCTATTTTAGGAAACTGACTTTCAGGGGGAAAATGATTGGTAATTAGTGTCATATATACAGGAAATTTAAAATTAGAATTTCTGACTTCTAACCCAGAGCCCTTTTCATATTATGGAGCTATTTCTGTTTTGAACACTATTTATTTCTGGATGTATGAAGTATGTTGTATTTGTCAAATGGTTTCTGAATTTTCCTCAAAAATACTTAACACTAGCATCTTTTTTTCATTTTTGATGACTTATTCTATAAGTCAAGTCTTTTATATTCTGGGTACTTACAATGCATGCAATATTATATTAGACTCAAAATAATCTATAAGAAATGACCTCTACGCAAGGAACATAAATACAATTAAATAAAATATCATATGTATGAACTATTAGATAAAATATATAGATAAACATATATCTATATATTTCTTAAATTAGCAAAAATGACAGATAGAGGCAAGCGCAATTTGAATGTAGTAAATAATTCCCCTGTTTTGAAAACAGGACTGCCATTGCTATTTGTATTTTTGATACTATAATTTAATGCAATCATGAAGAGGGATGACTGTATTCAGTCAGATTGAAACAAATGGTTTTGAAGACCCTAGTCTACTATTAAAATCTCAGCTTCTTTCTTTCCCTCTTAAAGGAGCTTACACTCCCTTTAAATAGCACGTAGACATTACATTTCAGGCCATCCAAACATAAATATTACTCTCAAGGTTTGAACAATATATTGAAATGTTTCTGGGCTTCAAAGCACTTTTTTTCCTAATTCTTTGAGGAGAAGTTGGCCTGTGACATTCTGATTTGCTGATGGAGGGGAGACCCATAAACTTTGAAAATATTACCCCTTCTGGTGTAATTTCCTTCATACTTGGGGCTCTTAAAGACGGAGTGTCAGATTTCTTTCAAAGATTACACAAAATAACAATGTTCAACATGTATTCAATTTGCTGTATATGAAAAAATCTCTGGTAAGTGTGGGTGAGAATAAAAGAATATTATTATAGTTGCTGTCTGCTTTCAGCAACCTTACAATATGCAGCTGAGAGCACATGAGGCATACACTCATGAAAAATCTAATATGTAAATGAATGTGTCTAGGGGAGGTAGATATTAAAGAAAGAGGACTTCCATCTACTCAAAATTTTACATGTTGACTTCAGCCTCAGTGTGTTTGGCACATCTAGCTTCTATTCAGCTTATAGTTGATAAGGAACACCCTATGTATGAATCAACAGTTAGCAACTATGGCACTGTGTTTGAAGAACAGGGACTCTGGTGTGTGTATATATATATGTGTATATATATATATATACACACACGCCCACATATATATTAGATAATATATGTCATATATATTATAATACATACTATATATAATATAACATATATATTGTATGTATTATTATATATGTATTATATATGTATTACATAATATATATATATTCAGCCATTGCACTCTTATATCTCAATCAAACATTGCATGCTTTATTGCTTACCCTATGAATGGTTAATTTTTTTCTTAGGTACAAGCAGCTGTGGCGAGAATCTCTTTATGTCAAGTCACCCTACTTCATGGTCATATGCAATCCAAAGTTGGTATGATGAGAACCGTGACTTTATCTATGGCGTAGGTCCAAAGAACCCCGAAGCAGTGGTTGGACATTATACCCAGGTAAGAGAAACAATTGAAAATCCCTTCTCCATAAACACCCTAAAAAGAAAGCTTCTCCAAATTTTGACTAATTCCAATGTTGAATTTGGGGGAATATCTCAAGTAGGTGAAGAATAGTCTTTGCATTTTGTGGGTATTTCAACTGTGAGCTGTCATTTGTCAAAAGCCTGCAGGCTCTTGGTAAGGAAACACACTCTGTATTTTTTTGAACAGTCTAAATGGATAAAGTGGTGAATGTACATGAAAATGTAATTTTAAAAAAATTTTTACTTTAATGTAATAATTTAACTAAATATACCCATAAAGTATATGAAAACATAATACATTAGTAACATTCTTTTCAGTGTTTTTTTAATTTCCTACTATTTGTTTTTTGATATTTCTGTCTTCTCTAATGTGCTTTTATATCTTCACTTATGGGCATGTAGGTTGCTTGGTACTCATCTTTCCGAGTTGGATGTGGAATTGCCCATTGTCCCGGTGAAAATAAACTACAGTACTACTATGTTTGCCAATATTGTCCTGCGTAAGTATATACTTTCAAATTTGCTGCCAATAATGTCATCAGCAATTTGATATTTTTAAGCTGTCATGTAATAGACAAACCAGAGTTTAAAAAAAAAACAACATATTTTAGTGAAGGGGAGAGATAAGTATTTAGAAAGGTTTACTAAGTTTTTACTTCTCACATGAAGGCCAACTTCTCAGTTTCAAGTACGTATAATATTCCGGAGCTGTCTTCCCTCATGACTAAAATGATTTGTCTTCTCTCTCAATTGCCTTTCCCAAGGCTCAGGGTGACTCAGTGGGTATCCAAAGAGTGTTGTTCTCTAGATTTGGTACTGTCAGTTTTTATTAAGTTCACCTTCTAGAAAGTGAAAGCTTGATGGTAAAGACCAAGGTTAAAGGTGAGGTAGCCGATCGGAATGACATTTCAGTGATTTCAGCCCATTGTACTCAAATGTTCCTACTCCTGCTTATCTAAAAATACCTATAGTACACCATTAAGAATTGATTAAATCTTGGGCCTCAAAGGTTTTTTAAGAAATCCTTGATATATTTCAAATTGTCAAGAAAAGGTAGTAAGTCTTTGCTTCTCAGAACTTCACACAAAAATCTCTGAAGGAACCACCCATTAAGATTTTTATTTATAGCAGGAATTATACTCTTTCCATAAGCAATACATTTGAATTATCTCTAAAAATTCCTATGGACATATTGCAGATATATTCATAACACATATGTTATATTTAATGTTTGAAATTCCTTGCCACCGGAGGGAGAGTTTTCCTCCAAATCAAGCTTCCTACATTATTTATTTTGAGACTGTAGATAAATCAGGTAAGACTGTAGATAATGCAGGTTCTGGTTTGAGAAGTGTGACCTTCCTGCAAATACTTATTAGAGTTTAGTTGAAAGAACTGAAGAGCCCTAGGAGAATGGATCCAAACTCACTGCCTGGTTGTGAGAGGGGAGGCACCTGGAGCCAGGTATCTGTAGTAAGAGCTGGAGTGAATAATGAGGGAAAGCAGGACTGAGAACTTCCAAAACACTTTTACATCTATTTATTTCACAAATTTTCCAAGGGCTCACACACATACAGCTGTGTTCTGTGCAGGGAGACTGAGATTCAGATGCTTGCCTTGAGTCTTTGGCCCACTTGGTCCAATTGAAACTCTGACTCCCTTCTATTTTCAGATAATGGCCAATAGGATAATAATCATCAATGAGATGCAGGCTAATCACTGTGAGACCAATCAATATACTCTGAGATTAGTGGTAGTGAAACATTTTTTTCTAACACTCCCATTTTGGTAAATACAAAATCTCACACTCAAAACTTCTAGACATTCAAAAAGCCTTCCTAACCCATCTGCCTTCTAAAAATACACACAAAAACTACATGAAAATATCACCCCCTACATTGATAAGCCAAATGGAGCTTTATTTTCTCCAGTTCATATTATAGAAACTATTAATAATCACAGTTTCCTTTTAAAATATATAATTACATTTAACATTAAGTATTTTCCCTCTGTCCCCCAGTAGCTTCTCCTATAGGGTCCAGTTTACCTATAGCCAGTTCCTTGTGGTGCTCGAACTTAGCGATTTGACTGAATCTACCAAGAGGAGAAGAGTGTTGCCACATTCAAATATGCTCTGAAAACTTTAAACCCTATTTATCCCACTTCAGGCTGTGAGATTATGGTCAAGGAAGTGAGTGTGTGTGTGAATTATTCTCTTACTTTGCATAGTTATCTGACTACACATTGGGAATGTTAGTTTTTCAGTTGACATAATTTAAAACATTGAAGAAATATTCAGATATATATGGCGATGGCTGCTAGCTACTCTTGGAGCATAAACTGAACCAAAAAATGAAAAAAAAAGTTTGACATGTTGTATTTCAAATTTCAGTGGTAATATAATTAGCAGAGAAAATACCCCCTACCTGGAAGGAACACCTTGTGCCAGATGCCCTAATGACTGTGTCAATGGACTATGCAGTAAGTTTGAAGTCATTAACTTGCTAGTATAATATAATGAACTGACACTTTTTTTAAAAAGTTAGGAAATCTGAATGTAACCAACTTAAGCAATGCTTTCATGCAAAAGACAATAAAATTACTCAACAGAAGGTGTTTAAGCAACAAATTTACACCATTCAGTATCTATGCATTATTTGCAATGAAAACCTGTTATAATATATGTAACCTAAAGTAACATCTACCAGCAATGCGTATTTGTGACATGTTGAACCCACTACATATTGGCATATATGAAAATGTTTTTGTGGAAATAATTTATTGTAATTAAGTATGAATTTTCTTTTCATCAAAGTTAATGCCATTAGAGTAAAGGTGACTTTTTAAGAAGTAAATATGTACAAATATAAAAATATGTACTCTGTGTGG
Organism: Rhinolophus ferrumequinum; assembly: GCF_004115265.2. Classification (NCBI taxonomy): domain Eukaryota; kingdom Metazoa; phylum Chordata; class Mammalia; order Chiroptera; family Rhinolophidae; genus Rhinolophus; species Rhinolophus ferrumequinum. Next base: position 17,987,146 of record NC_046286.1, on the reverse strand, counting down.
ACAGGCACACCAAATATAATTACTTATATGCCAATGAGTTCGTCATACTAAATTCCTCATTTTCCTCATAGTCTAATTAGAATCATCAAGTTCAATTTAATAACCACTTGCACTTTTGTTTGCTAGTAACTTTTATGTAATTTTAAAATGTCTATCAAATCTGCATATAATATTATTAACTCACAGAAGCCTCAAAACTATTTTAGCAAAAGAGAATAAAATTAATGTCATAGTGTATCTCATTTGCAATGTTGTTATGAATTGAGGTACAAAGAGTTGTTATTTTTGTTTACTTGGGATGTATTATGAAAATTATTAGAAACAATACAGTTGTTCTGAAATTTTCACCCTTTCAAATCATTCACCAGACTGAACTGTAGCATTCTTTCTGAATGAACTGTATGGCCATAATTCAGATTATTGATGCTATAAAAGCCATAAATTAACTAAAGAAGAAAATACTCATACCTCTGCTGAATACTATTTGTTAAGGAGTTTGGAATTTATCCTATTAGTAATAGTAGCCAATTGAAAGATTTTAAGCAGAAGAGTGATGAGATCAGAATTGTGTTTTATAAAGTGCTCCTGGCCAGCTTGGAGACTGTTGAAAAACATGGCTTCAAAAACAAATGGATGTCTTTACTGCATTAGAGCAACATTAACGAAAAGAAATGGACTGTTCATGAGAGAAAGGAAGTAGCATATCCAGTGCTTATTGACTCTGCTTGTTAAGTGCTGGGGAACAAGTTCAGGTTGATTCCCAGTTCCTGGTTTGACTGATTTAGTAGTTGGCAGTGCCATTTCTCTGAGATTGGGTGAATCGAGTTGGGAGTTGGGGAGGGATACCAAAGAAATGCCAAGCTTGTAGATAAGATGATAAATTTAGTTTGAGATTTGTTGAGTGTGTAACCTCTGAGGGAAATGCAACTGGAAATGTGCAATAGTAATAGTGAAATTCTCTCGTTTTTACATTTCACATCCACATTTTCTCATAATGACTTCTTACTCCTGAAAGATTAGTGGCATTAGAGTCTAGTGGCAACATTGTCCAATACAACCTTTTGCAATGTTGGAAATATTCCATATTTGCACTGTCCTGTAAAGTAGTCCCTAGATACGTTGGCGATTTAGCCCTTGAAATGTAACTAATATCACTGAGGACCTGAAATTTCAATGCTATTTAATTTTAATTAATTTAAGTTTAAATTTAAACAACTACATGGCTAGTGGCTATCATTTTGGATAGCGCAGTTCCAGAGAGATTCAGTCAAATTCATTTTACTCTGTTTTCTGAGGGAAGAAATTAGGTCAATCATTTTAGAAACATTTGGAAAAGCTCATATTTTAAAAGAAATGATGGCTTACTCAGTGAATTTAACTAAGGGAACTTACATGTCCCTCGAGATATAAAATGGCCTTCAGAGTGTAATGAATGATGCCAACTTCTTTGTTCAATTCCCCGCTCCTTACTCATACTGAATTTGTGATTTGTGTTGCTGCTATGGAGGAAAATGATAATAAAGTGACTAATTTCTTTGTTTTTATTCCAGCCAATAGTTGTGACTATGAAGATGCTTATAGCAACTGTAAACAGTTGAAAGACCAAGTGGGCTGTAAAGATTCTATCACCAAGGACAATTGCAAGGCTTCCTGCAATTGCCCAGATAAAATTTATTAAATGCTCAATACAGACTGAGCATGATGAAGTAGCAGATAGCCACAGCATCTATTTACATTTGACATTTATTAGCAAAGAAATCATAGATGTGTTAGCTATAAATTTGATTCCAAATAAATTTGATTCCAATGTCTTTTTCTCCTGGGCCTGCTTTTTATTTTACAGGAATCTTTTTCATACAAAGAGTTAAAAGTAACATACTCTATGATAACAATATATATGGTGATTTAAATTTAATGAATTTAATCAAGTTGAGGATTCTGAAAGCTGCATGAAAACCTCTTATGACTAAGGTCACTAGAAACCTGAATTGGAATTGAGAATCATGTTCCTAGAACAAAATGTACAAAAAGAACAGAACAATATTATTGTCACATGAATCCTGGACGACAGTCCTCTTTCGTAGGTCTACTTTATAGCTAAATATCTTCAAAGAATTGTTCACATAAACAGTCTTTAATTCCTCCCCTGCCATTCATGCTTCTTCTCACTCATCTAGCTTCCATCATTATAATTAAATTAAAATTGTTCTTCCTAAGGTAATACCAACCTTCATTTTGCCAAAAACCAATGAAGACTTTTCATTCCTCATCTGAATAAATTGTACAGTAGAATATGACCGCAACTTCCATTTTAAAACCGCTCTTCTCTTAGACAAATCTTCCATAAAGAAGCACTCAATATAGTAAATATAAATATTCTTTTCTCCAGGAGGTAGAAATTAGTCCCTTCCCTTTTGAATCTGGGCTGAACTTAATGACTCATTTTCGAAGAGTAAACTATGGAAAGGGAACAGTAGTAATTTTACAGTAGAGAAGTCTGACAAATGCTATCTTAACCACGTGATCACAGTTAATATCACCTGTAAGAAGTCTTGTGGATTCATGTACACCTTTATTTGATGTGAATAGAAGGGCATTTCATTTCTTTGATATTCTTTCTAAAACGCTGTGACCCAAATTTCATCCTGAGATAAAACATCAAGCAAACATAAATTGAGGGACATTCTAGAAAATATCCCTGACCAAGACTCCTCAAAGTTATCAAAATCATGAGCAATAAGGAAATTCGGAGAAACTGTTGCAGACCAGAGGAGACTAAGCAAACATGAGCTTTAAATACAACGAGGCATCCTAGATCAGATCCTGGAACAGAAAAAGGTCATTATTGGAAAAATTAGTGAAATCGGAACAGAGTTTGGAGTGTTTTTAACAGTAATATTGATTTATTAGTCTTGACAAATGTATCAGGTTAATGTAAGATGATAATATTAGGGGAAACTGAACCTGAGTGCAGAGTATATGGAAATTCTCTGTACTACCTTAGCAAGATTCTGTAAATCTAAACATATTCCAAAATAAAACGTGCATTTAAAAAAAGAAAGAAAATCTTGTTTCCTTGGCTCCATAACACTTCATAATTTTTCTCTAAATTATCTGTTTATTCTTTCTCAGACTTCCCTCCCCACCCCAAGTTTGCATTCCTCTATTCCATTGCTAAATGTTTAATTTTGTCTTTTTCAAGAACTTTCACATAATACCAATGATTGCATTGTCAAATCAGACTTACATGGCTATCCAGTGTCAAACATCACTAATAATTTCAAACATATGATTAATCATGAGGCAAAGGCAAAAAAGGGACAAGTTCAAGACCACCAGTGTGCCTCCCAGATGCTGCTTTTGCAGCACATTTCTTAATATGTAAGGTGATAGACTTCCTAATTAGCCTACTTTCAAAACCTTTCCATAGACTTCTCAATACTTAAGATAATATTCATAACCTTAAAATGGCCTGCAAGAAGTTGAATGATATATTTTATACTTTCCCACCTAATCTCACTTCTTTCCACTCTCCCTTATTACTCATGCTCCAACTACAAAGATTTTATTAAATTTTCACAAGCTCCTAAAGATGTTTCTTACCTCAGGGCATTTATGTTTCCTATTAGCTCTGTCTAGAAGAGTCAGCCTTCCGTTATTTGCTAGACTAGCTCCTTCACATTAAACGCCATTTCATCCAAGAGATTCCTTTGAGTAAGTAATCTGAAGAACATCCCCCATTCCCTCTCATACCTAGATCCCTATACTTCTTTCATAGCAATCATCACAATGTATAATAATTCAATCCTGCATTCAACAAATATTTATTGAAAACAATTATAGTTCAGGTTTTTAAGTAGGTACTTATGAACAGAGTGACTAACAAGACAAACCAAGTTCTGGCAGCCAACATGAGGAAACAAAGAAATGTGTCCCAAGTGAAAGAACTGGAGAAAACTCCAGAAAAAGAACTAAACAAAATGGAGGCAAGCAACCTACCAGAGACAGAGATCAAAACAATGGTTATAAGGATGCTCAAGGAACTTAGTGAGAACTTCAAAAAAGAGATAGCAGGCATCAAAAAAGGCATAAAAACCACAGAGAAGAATCAGTCAGAAGTGAAGAATGCAATAACTGAAATGAAGAATGCCCTAGAAGGAACCACCAGCAGATTAGATGAAGCAGAGGACTGAATCAATGATTTTTAAGGTAGCAGAAAACAATCAGAACAGCAAAAGGAAAAAAGAATCCAAAAAAATTAGGATAGTTTAAGAGACCTCTGGGACAACATCAAGCAAAACAGCATTCGTATCATAGGTGTACCAGAAGGAGAAGAGAGAAAGCAAGGGATTGAGAATGTATTTGAATAAATAATGACTGAAAACTCTCCTAATCTGGTGAAGGAAATAGAAATATGAGGTGTGATTAACAAATACGGTGAATGTTGCTGCCGAGTGACATCCATCGGAAAGGCAGGGATCTTCAATATGGGAAGAGATATGTTGAACCTTCGTAATAGTATGGGATAAGTTTCAACTTGTTCCGTGCAGTCAGTTGAGTTACAGTTGAGAGAAGGTGTGTTTAAAAGTGTGCCATAAGTCATCCTCCACCATGACAATGCTCTGTGTCACACATCACTTCTGGTACAGCAATTTCTGTCAAATGAAAACATTATGGTGTGTCCTCATCCACCTTATTCACTGGATCTGGCACCACACAACTTCTGGCTTTTCCCCAAAGTTAAAATGACCATGAAAGATAAACATTTTGAATTAATTCAGGACATTGAGGCAGCCGCAACAGCGCATCTAAAAACACTCACAAAAGAAGATTTCCAGAGCTGCTTCAGAAAGTGGCAAGAACAATGGGATAAGTGTGTTCAAAGTGAGGAGGATTAATGGCAATGGGCTTCTACTATAATAAATTTATTGTTAAACATTCACCATATGTTTTGATCATACTTCATACAAGCCAAGGAAGCACAGAGTTCCAAACAAGATGAACCCAAACATGCCCACACCAAGACACATTATAATTAAAATGGCAAAAGTTAAAAACAAAGAAAGACTCTTAAAAGCAGCAAGAGAAAGGCAACTGATAGCTTATAAGGGAGCTCCCATAAGGTTGTCAGCTGATTTCCCAACAGAAACTTTACAGGCCAGAAGGGATTGGCAGGAAATATTCAAAGTGATGAAAAGTAAGGATGTATAACCAAGACTACTCTATCCAGTAAAGCTATTATTTAAACTTAAAGGACAAATAAAGAGCTTCCCAGACAAGAAAAAGCTAAAGGAGTTCATCACCACCAAACCAGTATTACAATGAATGTTAGAGGGACTTCTTTAAGAAGGAAAAACAAAAGATCAAAAATAGGAATAACAAAATAGCAATAATTATGTATCTATCAAAAGTAACTTTCAATGTAAATGGATTAAATGCTCCAATAAAAAATATAGAATGGCTGAATGGGTAAGAAAACAAAACTCTTATATATGCTGCCTATAAGAGACTCACTTCAGATTGAAAGACACACACAGACAGAAAGTAAAGGGATGGAAAAAGTTATTTCATTAAAATGGAAATGGAAACAAAAAGCTGGGGTAGCAATACTTTAAAACAAAGGCTATATGTAACAAGAGACAAACAGGGACCCAGTAATACCACTTCTGGGTGTTTATCTAAAGAAACCCTACTACCCAAAACACTACTTAGAGGGGACATGTGCATTATATGTCCATTGCAGCATTATTTACAATGGCCAAGATATGGAGGCAGCCTGGGTGTGTCAATGGATGAATGAATAAAGAGAATACGGTATGTATAGACAATGGAATATTGCTTGGCCATAGATGGGAATGGGTTTTTGCCATCTGCAGCGGCATGGATGGACCTGGAGGGTATTGTGTTGAGTGGAGTGTCAGACAGAGACAGACAAATATCATACAATTTTACGTATATGTAGAATCTGAAGAACAAAACAAACAAAACAGAAACGCACTCATAGATACAAAGAACATTTTGATGGTTGCCAGATAGGGGAGGGGTTGAGAGGTAGGTGAAAAAGGGGAAGGGATTAAGAAATATAAATTGGTTCTTATACAGTAGCCATGGGGATGTAATGTAGTCAATAATGTTGTAATAACAATGTATGGTGTCAGATGGTTACTAGATTTATTGAGATGATAGATTGGAGGGTTGGGCGACAGTAAAAAAGGTGGAGGGATTAAGAAGTACAAATTAGTAGTTATTGAATAGTCATGGGGATGTAAAATAAAGCATAGGGAATATAATTAATGATAAGGTAATAACTATGTATAGTGCCAGGTGAATATTAGACTAGTCAGGGGATCACTTCTTATAGAAATGTCTAACCACTATGCTGTATACCTGAAAGTAATATAAGATAATATTGAATGTTAACTGTAATTAAAAAATTAAAAGGGGGGGGGAGGTGAACGGGAATAAGAGGTCCAAATTTCCAGGTATAAAACATATATGTCATGCGGATGTAATGTACAGCATGGGGAATATAGTCAATAATATTGTGACAGGATAGTATGGTGTCAGATAGTTGCTGTACTTATGGTGATCACTTCTTTTGGTATATAAATGTTGAACGACTATGGTGTACACCTGAAACTAATATAAAGTTGTACGTTAGCTATATTTTTTAATAAAAATCCTAAAAAAAAAACCTTTCAGTCAAAGTGAACAGTGAATACAAAATTGTTGGGGTAAGAATAAACTTGGTATATTTAAGGAAAGGCAAGAAGCCTAAGATGGCTGGAGCAGAGCGAGCAAGGTAAAGATAATTTTAAAAAGGGGTCAGAGAGTTAGGCAGAAACTTGGTCACATGGTGCCTTCTAGGGCAGATAAAGAATTGGTATATCATAAGTAAGCACTATGATGAGATACAAATTGTAAGAGAACAAGAATGAAGCAACAAAAAACAGTTAAGAGACTACTGACTACAGAAGAGATTAAGTTATATTGCACTAGATTATAGGTGTGTCTGTGTGTACATACATAATGTATATAGTACAACTAATTTCAAGGTATTTTTGTTTATATTATGACAAAACGAGAAGTATTTCCCAATGCAGGCTAATATTACCTTATGCCAAAGCCAAAGGCATCTCAAAAAAAGAAAACTACATGAACATAGATGCAACAGATAAAAAGGATTATACACCATGACAAAGTAAGGCTATCCCAGGAATAAAAGCTTCAACATTCAAAAATCAATTCAGGTGATACACCATATTGATAAAATAAATACATAATCACCAACAAAAGATGCAAAAAAATGCATTTGACAAAATTCAGCATCTTTAATGAAAACAATTTCCAGGAATCTAGGAGTAGAAGGTAAATTCCTCCTCTTAACAAGGAACATCTTACAAAATCCTGCAGCTAACTTTATACTTAGTGAATAACTGAATGCTTTCTCTTTATATTGCTTTATAGATGAAAACACCATTGTATGCTTCTCAATCTGAAATCCACTATTAGGAATAGGGAAATACGTCAGCTTGCACCACATTGTTCACATTTTAAGTTTACAACCAATGCAATAAAATACATGAAACTAAATTAAAGACATAGTTTAGAAAGGGAGAAGCTGTCTGTATTAGCAGGTTAAAATGATCTTTTTGTGTAACATCCAAATGAATCCATAAAAAAGCAATTAGAACTAATAAGCAAGTTTAGCAAGGTCACAAAAGTATAAGGCAGAGTTGGAGCTTCTTACATAGAAAGGATAAAAATTACAATGGATATCTCATCCAAATCCACGCAAAACCCCAGTTTTCCCAACTCTCAGACATGTTGAACCCTGCTCCTTTCAGCTTAGCACACTGCTACCTTCTGATTTTACATAAGTATTTGAAGTACCTCCACTGTTCCTCTCAATAATGGAGATGGACTTTCCATGTGCTCTCCAACACAGGTACACTCTAGAAACCTACAAGCTTTCTTTTATTCTGGACTTGCCCTGCATACCAAATTCATTAGCTACCCTGCTTTTTTGTCTCTTCACATCCCAACACTTTGTCCTATTTCTACTATTCTAAAATTAATATGGGACATTGTCACCACACTCTTATTTTTTCTATCACCAACTTCTCAGCTCTGCAAATCACTCTGCACAGTGTTATCAGGTAGCTTTGATGAAATAATTTTTGATCATTTAATTTCCCAACTGTCTAAACATCAGTGAAAGTACTCTCCCCTGTTATAGAGGAAAGCAAATCTCAGACTTCTATACAAAGTTTCCCCACCATTTTCAACAGCCTATCATTCTGATTTAAATATGCCTTTGTGATATATTGATTTCTCTGTTTCTGCTCTTCTAACCAAGTATACAATACACTTTTTGTCTTTTTGATCAAGTTATATACATTTCTCAAAGCAGTTTAAACGTCACTCTGCCATCTAGTCTTTTCCCAGATAACATCAACTCACAAATTCCCAATTGCTGTATATGTTTTCTGTTCCAATTACTTAGTACTAAACTGCACTACCTGGCAATGTTCATATGCATATACTCTTATCCACAGTACTGTAAGTCCTAGAGGAAAGAGATGATGTGTCCTTTTCTTTGCACTCCCTAAGAGTCTAAGCCAGGTCAATATTTATTCACTCAACTAATATTTACAAACTGCCACCTATGTAGCTGGTATTCTGCTAGGCTTTGAAGCTATAGCAATAATCAAGAGAGACATAGTCAATTTTTCAAATACATGTTCACTGACAATATCTATCACTACAACACTCAAGTTGCTCTCATTCTGACATCAGCCATGGGAGCAAGTTATAATTATAGGTATAGTGTCTCCAAGAATGAAAAATAGGATATTCAGAGTAAATTATAGACTATTTATAAGATAACAATGAATTTTTGCAATAGGAAAAGGGCAAATGCAGCAAGCAATTCTCTTTATAAAAAGGTGAGCAGCAATTTTGTGGATATAAGTATTTGAAATGTTAGATTAATAATCTAGGCAAGATATGGTGAAAATATGAATATAGCCATGAGACTGAGAGATCTGAGGATAGATTTCATAAACATTTAGAGAAGCAAACTGTCAGGAGTTAACTTCAACTGAATGTAACCATAAAGTCTAGGGTGACTTCTAAATTCCAAGATTTTTTCAGCCAGTAGTAGTTCAACTGAAATAACAGTAGGGGAGGACTAAAATAATGTCTGTGCACTGGTCACTTGGAATTTTAATACTGCACAGGGAAAATGGCATTCAGCACCATGAAACATGGCAGTTAATTATAGCTAAATTGGGCTTAGGAGAGTCTCAAGGTTTGAAATGAGAAATCCCAAGTCTCTTTGCATAGGATACAGAGCTCTTGCAAATGATTGATGTTAATCCTTGCTTTGACATATTTTAACCCAACCCATCCTCTAGCTAATGAATTCATTCATTTCTTGAAGTTCTGGAAACAACTAAGGACAGCGGAAAATACATTATTCATCTGGCCTCTGTGAAGAGAGTCAACACGTCTTCAACCAACCCCCAATATACATGCTGAACTTGAAGCACCCCCAGCCTTGGATCAGGAATTCTGGGCATTCTCTTAAAGCTTATTTCTGTTAACTATTCTTGAATTTCCTGACCACAAAACTGTTGTGGACGGGAAGGAGAGGGACGAGAACACCAAGTGGTAATGAGCAAACCTACAAAATGCCAGCTTTATCTATATAACCCTGAGATTACTGTTGGCACAACACTGGTATTGCACTGAAAACGTAAGTATATACGGACGTTTTCAACGTGCTTTTAAAACTCTAATGTGTGCTACTTCGAGATCACTTCTGTAAAAGAACACTTCCTTCCCGGCCACCTCCTGGGCATTTAGAATCCTATTATCTCCATCCTCCTCATATTGTTCAGGTGTGTGAGCAGACATTTACCTTCCTCATCCAATGATGGGAGTGAAAAAAAAGCAGAACTCTAGTTTTTACAAGGGAAAATGTGTAGGATTTTTCCGGCCGTTGTCGGAACGATTAGGTTAGCCCCTGACTGTGCTGAAGGCATAAAGCCCCTTGACGTCGCCCACACGTGGTTGGCTGGGTATTTTCCACGCAGTAGGAGGAGCGAGCTACAGCTGGTCTGTGGCTCTGGCCCCGAAGCAGGAACATCTGGGCTCTGGAGCCAGGGTAAGAATTAGAGCTGGCTGGGAAACCGGAAATGGCCAGGGCCGGGGAGGTGGGGTGAAGACAGTGGGGAAAAAGATCTGTGAGGTGAGGGGTCTTCTGATCCTCTGTGCTTCTTCTAGCACTCTGCTTGGCACATCATCGTCTGATTCAGGGCAGAGGGATAGAGTGTTTCCTTGTGTTCCTGAGCGCTGATCCAATCAAAGACGTTCAACATGCGTCTATGTGTTTCTGCTATTGAAACTCCCTACCCATCTTAAAAGATAAATCATTCTACTTGTATTTACATGAGAAGCTCTGAGTCACAGCAGAAGACTGAAGTCATTTCTAAATCTGGCCTTCTGTGAGGTTAAATTAAGAACTTTAGCTTCTTATATTTTGAATGCAGTTATTAGAAATTGAATATTACAATGAGAATTGTGGGTGTTGAATCTTCTGGATTTATGTCATCTACTGGCTTCTAGGAAAAGAACCTGAAGAGATACAGACATGACTCCAAATCCATGTAGTAAATGCTCACTGTGTGAGTGGCTACTTACAGAAATTGTTTTCTACAGAGTGTATGGGTTAAAGGCTTAGATCAGGAGAAGTTGGGAGTCTTGAAAATATGCTGTGGTATTCCCAGGAAGTTAGTCAACCAATAGTTTTGAACTTCTTTAAGAAGCCCACTTCTTGGTGTCTGAATGAAATGCCAGGACATCAAAACAATTTGATCTCAGAAGGGAATTATGGTCTTCATAATGAGATGAATAAAGGATTAGAGAACAATACTAAACAGTTGAGTCAAGTTTTAAGTTTGTGACAGAGATTATTGATTCTACTTATCTATTCTTCACATTTTTAATTTTAAATATCCTCTTTTTCCCTGTTTTAGGATTATAAAACCACACACCCTGCTCTTCCAGTAGACACCCTAGGAAAACCAAGTTATTCTGGTTTTAAAACACCTTCAAGAAAGGGCACAGTACTTTTCTATTAGTAAGTAATAAGGCGGGGAAATGGCAGCCACCTTTTCAACGATGTAAGAATGCGGTTTAAAGGAAAAAAATATGAGCGCTTTTCTTTAAATATACTCTCACCAAAAGTGTTATTGCTTTCATTGATGCAACAAAGATAATTATAAGTTGGGTGAGTCGGCTGGGGGCAGGAAGAATGGCAGGGAGGTGTGTGTGGCATCATGGTTTATTGAATGATGGAATTGTGGGTCATCTAATGCAAACCTATTGAATAACTGAGCTATACAAAATCTGCAGGCTCATGTATAGGTCTTGCAATGAGCTGATGAGGATACAACAGCCAGGTATTAAAGCATTTCCCTAAAGTTAGCCAGCAGGTCTCCAGTAGGACTAGGCCTTGAACATTGGACTCTTTGATTAGATTATACAGATTTTCTTTTTCCTGTGACACCTGGAAGTAACAACAGGTCTTATAAACACTTCTAAAATTAGCAATTCAATCAAACAATCTGCACTTCTGGAAAGATGAGCTCAAAAAAATACCACACATTGCAAAAGATAATAATCAAAATATTAATAATTTCCATTTATTGAGTATTATGGGCCAGGCATTGTATTAGGCATTTTATGTATATTATTGCATTTCAGTTTTCAAAACAAACCCATGATATGATAATCCATATTTCACTGAATCTCCAAGAGGATTTCTCAGAACTGATGTTTCCAAAGACTATGCTTTTAAGCAATAAGCTATAGAAGGTTGGTAACTGGGAAGTAAAAGTCATAGAAAGCTGAGCCATAATAGTTTAGCTATAAGGTAGGGCCCTGGTTACCTTCACAATGATTAACCAGTGTTGAGTGGTTATTACAAAAATACTAGGCCAAAAGGTAGCATTGAGATTTGAGTGTACCTGAAAAGAGAAGAGGGTTAACTAGTTAGAGAAGGAGGGCATGATTTACTTACTCATGTTAAAAGCTATGTGGGAAACCAAATGATGTCAAAAATAATGTCAGACAACTGGCAATAAAATTTAAAGCTACTGGTGTGAAAAATTCTGCTTCAGAAATTTATTAACTTATGTTTATTTGCACAATCATAATTTGCTGAAACAGATATAGGTGTAATACATATTGTGTTCTAAACTTCTCTCCACCTTCCTTTTTCCCATAAAGCAGATACTTCATCCTGTTCTGAGAACCAACGGAAGGGTAAATCATTTATTTTAATGTGAATATTTTTACCAAGCATTTTTATTTTGCCAATGGTAAATGATATGTTTAATAAATCTATCCATGATTTTCAAAACTTTATGGTTACATTTTTATTGAGAGAACTATCTCAAGTTAATTTTACTCTTTTACAGACTATATCAAATTGAAATTTAAATTCTTTACATTTCACTCTAAAATAGAAAGTATAAATAATTCCCATGTTTATGACTTTGAAACAATTATGCTAGAACTATCTTTAATTGAAACATGTAAAAGTATGACAATTTGTATATATTTTATATACATATATACTTCAAGGACATCAGTCAGCTTCTTGTTTATGTTTTAGTGTCCTTATCAGTGACAAGGTTGATTCTGTTATGATTCTACTGGCACCATATGACAATCTCCTCTCGTTACATTATGAATTTGGGAATCACAACTCTTTTGAGATAACCATGATCATTACATTGCTTTTTCCCTCTTAGTCTGCGTACATGTTTCAATGCAGACCTTTGTTCTCTTTGACTTACTTCCAGCAATGGCTGTACTCCCAGTGGTGGTGTTTCTGGCGGCTGTGCTGCTTCTATCTTTCCCCGCAGAAGGAAAGGTAAAGTTAAAGTGGAAAATCCAGAGCTATCCCAGCAACTTTGTAGGATGGCAAGGCACTTTGAGAGTAGCAAGGGCAAGAATGTCTGGTACATCACAAAGTACTTGTTGGTAGCTTGGAACACTTAATGCAATTATCTAGGTGGAAGTCTAACGCTGAGCTGTCTACTATGTAGCCACTAGTTACATGTGGCTATTGAACATATGAAATGTGGCTGGTCCAAAACAAGATGTACTGTAAGTGTAAAATACACATCAGATTTCAAAGATTTAGTACAAAAAAAAAAAGGAGGAAAATATCTCAATTTTTTTTATATTGACTACATGATGAAACAATCTTTTTGATAATGTAAAATTAGGTCTGTGGGGAGCCATAATTTCTTGTTATTTTAAAAGCCTTGCAGACTGGCTCAGTTTGTGATTAACTTGTTTCAGCTTCTAAGGCATTATCTCTGCCCGTTTCTGGAGGGTGCTTGCGAGCTGCTGAGAAAGTAGGTGGGAGTGACCGGTTCTCGGATACTGAGGACCGAAGACTAGCAGGATAATTGGTGGGCTTTGTCATGAGATAATGACTTGGGAAAAGTTTCAAGGATTTTGTATCTGTATGTAAAAGTTATAAATTTGCTCTTGATGAAGATAATAACATTGAGGCTTGTTTAGTAGTTTCTGCTTTTCTGTGTTTTAGGTAAAAGATAACTTTCTGTGATGTAATGCATTCCTTTATCTGCTGACTGTTAAAACTGCACATATTCTTAGGGTATATAAACGGTGGTAATAAATAAAGCCGGTGCTTCAGCATCACTGGAGACCGATATCACATCTTAATTAATTGTGAGTGTCTTTATTTAATTCCCACTCCCCCTTTCAGGTTCTTCGTTGATTCGTGGCTGCTGGTCGGCCACATAGGTCTTCAAATCACATAAACCTTATGGAAAAATCCACATACCCTAATCTACTTCCAGACCACCATCCCCTCTTCCCCTCCACACACACAAAGATAAAACAAACATATTAGCACCTGATTTAATACCTTAATTATATTTCTGTTACTAAAAGGAACAAAGTCAGCAATAGTCCCTTAATTGGATGGCTTTGTTCCCTTCATATTGCCTTTGAGATTTGTTGAATTTTGCAAAATTGTCTCATGAATGACTCCATAAAATCTACTCACAGCAAGTAGAAAGGTTTTTCTAGAAGATTGAATGCGCTTAGAGTCTAAACATTCTTTCCGTACTACGTTCTAAATACATTCTTTCTCTAAATACAGATACCAGGTCAGGTAAAAGTTCACCTTAATGTCTGGGACACTCTCAGCCTCATCCCGTATTTTCCCTGCTGCAGCCTGATCAGATGTGAATGATTATGTCTTAAGGTTCTAGTTGTGCACCTTTGTGGTTATAAAATATTACCACCTATGTGTCATATTTAGAGTTCCCTTGAAGCTAGAAATTGACTTTTGTGGCCTTGGAGGATTTTTTAATTTGTCATGCCATGAATTACATCCCCATTCTCAAAGCTTCAAAGGATTTCTTTCCTGTTTGTCAGAACTTTGGCTGAGATTCATTGGCAATGCTTAACAACAATATCGGCTTGAACTGAATGCTTTTTAAAGTAATCGTTGTTCCCTTGAATTAACCTGTTCACTTTCACATGCAATTTTCAGTAATGTTAAAAAATAATTTGATTTCCCTTTAGGATCCAGCCTTTACTGCTTTGTCAACCAGTCAATCGTCAGTCCAAAGAGAGATTGTCGATAAACACAATGAGCTAAGGAAATCAGTCTCTCCACCTGCCAGCAACATGCTAAGGATGGTAAGGGGGCAGTAACATAAGGAAAGTGGTGTGAACTAGCAGTGGTGAGAACAGGCAGCTCGTGAGCACTTTGTGGCTTACAAAGTTCTGCCTTGATTTTGCTCTTTCATTTGAGCTGTGTTATGGGTAGGACAGAAATTCTTGATTTTCCTTTATAACGATCAAGTAACTTGTCAAGTTTACAGAGGTATTACGTTGGGAAGGCAGAATTAGAAGCTAAATCTTCAGACATCAAATGTGAAGTTGTTAAACTTTTTGTCCACTATCTTCCCTAATCTAAATTAAAGAAATCCCCTTTCCTTCAGGATCAGTGCCATTTAGGGTAAATAGCACATTTTCTAGGGCATAGTCCCTAAAAGCTAAATATCTCCCATAGGAAGTCAATGGGCTACAAATGGAACTGGAAATATTCTAGGCCAGCTTATTACTATTGAAATATAATTATAATACTTCACAAATTGATCAGTATATAAAGTAGCACCATTACTAAAAATCCTAGGTGTGGCTGCTGTGCTATCATAAATAGATATTATTGTATTAGATATTTCTCTTGTTAGATATATCACCTATCGACTATCTTTGTGTGGAAACTGGTACTGGGGCAAATAAAGACACATCAAAAAAAAATGTTTTAATACTAGTGATAATTAGATGATACATCTACAGAAGTTTTAAAGTAGTGCAAATCAATCTACCAATCAGATTATAACACGTAGGCTTTGTTGGAGTTGAATTTTTAAGTGTATTTGTTTTTGTTGTTTTGACATTTAGGAATGGAACAAAGAAGCAACATCAAATGCCCAAAAGTGGGCAAACAAGTGCACTTTAGAACACAGTAATGCAGCGGACCGAAAAACTAGTACGTAAATTAGTAAATATTTGATGAATAAATGAACAAATAAAGTAACACTGGATAAGTAAAATAGAATGGACCATTCTGAGGTGTTAAGAAGGCATTGTGAATAAATGTTGCTTATACTTCTGTCTTTTTGAAATTACTGTATATAGAGAGGTAATTATGATAAGTACCATTTTGTGCTTGTTGATTGTTTATGTCATACAAATAATTTCTCAAGCAGTATATCATTTGTTCCTCTCAACCAGCTCATGAGTAAGCAGGTCATGTATCACCACTTTTCAAATTTTGAAGATTAGAAAACTAGGATGTGGGAGGAATGACTTACCCAAGATACAACCAGAAGTAGCATTATATATTGGAAAGTTAACCAGGCTTTCTGATTTCTAACCCACTGCCCTTGTGTGATATTTTATAGTCACTTGGTGTTCTGAAATCTTATTATTTTGTATTCATAAAATACATTGATTATGTTTAATTCTTCCTGAATTTCCCCTATAAATATTTAAGCTTTTTAAATCAGGATGAATATTTTGAGTATGTTGGTTCATTTTTTAAATTTTGATAACATAGTCAAGTATTTTGTATGGACTATGTGCCTATAATGCGTAGAATAATATATTAGATTCAAATAACATATCTATCAAGGATCAAACAGAGAAAAAAGATTTATGTATAAACTGTACATAAAATATTTGTTTATATTATCAACGATCATATACAATAGGCAAACCCAATTTGAAAGTAATGAATAATTTACCTGTAATTTCAGTAGAACTATTATTGTTTATATTGTTGCTACTAACATTATAATGAAATTATGAAGAGAGATGCATGCATTCAGTAGAAGACTGAAACAAATGGTCTTAAAATCCAAGTCTGTTAGATTATTAGTTTCTCTCTTTCCTTATTAAAGATAATATCCAAGAATATTTTATACTCTAAGCAGCATGTAGACATTAAACTTCAAGCCACCAAAATGTAAGTGAGGGGTTGAAAAGATAGGGAAAAGTTTCTGGGAGACAAGGCACTTTTAAAAAAAAATTTATTGTGTAAGAACACTTCACATGAGATCTACCCTTTTAACACTTAACATGAGATCTACCCTTTTAAATGTTTAGGTGTACAATACACATTGTTAACTATAGGTACAATGTAGCACATGTAGTACAGTAGATCTCTAGAGCTTATTAATCTTGCTTACTGAAACTTTATGTGCATTGATTAGTAATCCCCCCATTTTCCCTTCCTCCCAGCCCTGGCAACCGCCATTTCACTCTTTGATTCTGTAAATTTGACTATTTTAGATACCTCACATAAGTGGAATCATACAGTAGCTGTTTTTCTGTCACTGGCTTATTTCACTTAGCATAATGTCTTCAAGTTTCATCCATGTTGTCACATGTTGCAGAATTTCCTCCTTTTTAAAGGATGAATAGTATTCTATTGTATGTGTGTACCACATTTTGTTTATCTATTCATCTGTCGATGGACATTTGGTTGTTTCCACATTTTGGCTATTGTAAATGGTAAGTGCTACAATGAAGATCAGAGTGCTAATATCTCTTTGAGATCCTGATTTCAATTCTTTTGGATAAGTACTCAGAAGTGGAATTGCTAGATCATTTGGTAGTTCTACTTTTCATGTTTTTGAGGAGCCTCCATACTGTTTTCCATAGTAGCTACACCATTTTGCATTCTCACCAACAGTGTACAAGGATTCCAATTTCTCTGCATCCTCACCATCACTTGTTGTCTTTTGGGTTTTTTGATAATAGATATCTGATAGGTGCATGGTAATAATATCTTTTTGTGGTTTGATTTGCATTTCCCTGGTGATTAGTGATGTTGAGCATCTTTTCATATGCCTGTTGGCCATTTTTACATTGTCTTTGGAGAAATGCTTATTTAAGTCCATTGTGCTCAGAAAAGATCCTTAGTTCCTCAGGCAGCCCTCAGAAATAATGGACTTTGGACATTCCATCCAATTCTTTCCACTCCCAGGGAGAGGCTAGGGACTGAGGTTTCTTTGTCTGCTAGCTCTGTGCTGGACCAGGAAGGGAGACTATGGCAATTGCCAGCACAAATCCCCATCTGTTTTCACTAGCCCCAGGCAGCTAGATTATGTTAGATCTTGTTAGCATTCTCAGACAAGCTAAATCTTCTGAGCAGCCAGTCCTTTTGGCAGCCTCTGGCAATTTGTGGCATTAGATGCCCAGACCAACTCTTTTTCTCCCCAGGGAGAAGCAAGCAGCTGTGGGTTTTGTCTGCTTGCTCTATGCTGAGCTGGAAAAAGCTATGGCATCTACAGAACCAAACCATCTTCTCTGGGCAAGACTGTGCCAAACCCATCAGAGCTTCAGGACTGGCAAGACAGATGCCAGTTCTTTGGGTAGTCCTGGCAAAATTGGAACATTGGACGCACTGATCAACTCTTTGCCTCCCAAGGGGGGAAGCTGAGAGATAAGATTTTTTTATTGCTTGCTTTGTGCTGAGCCAGGGAGAAACAGTTATGATATGTACCAGCCCAAGCACCATAGCCATTCTCTCTTAGGTAGCTAGCCGATGTGTGACACTCAGAGCTCCAAGACCAGCAAGACAGAGGCCTCTGGAGAGTCTGCTTGGAAAAAATGGGATGCTGGACACATAGACCAAGTTATTCCCTTCCCTGGGAGAATATGGGAGCTTTCAGGGTGGGGTGAGGGGTCTCTTCCTGATCATATGGCAGGTAGGGCTTCTAACGAGGGGATTCTAATCTTCTTGCAGGCTCTAATGAGTCTGGTTTCATATTCTCCCAGGGTATGGGAGCCTTTCAGTTCGCTTTTGGATTTCTCACAAGAGTAATTTGTTCATAAACTGTTGTTGAATCAGTGTGTTTGTTGGGGAAAGGAAAGTCTGGGGCTTCCTACTCCACTATCTTGCTGATGTCACCCTCGGCAAGGTCCTTCTTACCTAACTCTCTGAGGAGGATTTGACCTTGTGACATTCTGACTTATTGATCAAGGGAAGATTCAAAAGTTTTGAAAACTGTCATCCCTCCTGATGTCAGTTGCTTCTTGATTGGGGCTCTTAAAGACTGCCTATAAAGCTTTTTTTCCCCCCACAGTTCACACAAAATTGTAATCATAAATGTTTATTCAGGGTCCTATATGTGAAAAATCTCTGGTGAGGGTGGGCAAAAGGAGAAAAGAAAGAATAAAAGTAGTTGCTGCTTTTTGCAAGCTTACAACGAAAAGCTGAGAACATACAAGGCATTACACACATGAAGAATGTATCATGAAAAAGAATGCATCTTTGACAATCCAGAGGGAGAAAGATTTTTAAAAAATAAGGTCTTCTCAACCCATTCAAAGATTTACACATTGAGGTTAGCCTCGCAGTGCTCGGCAGATCTGTCTTCTATTCAGCTTTATAGCTGATAAGGAATAGAACCCCCCTTTTTTTAAATGTATTAACAACAGTTAACAAGTGAAAGGCGACATCCTTATGTTCATAGAGTTCTTTTGCCATTGCATGCTGCATTGCTGTCCTCATGATCTGTTCCTTCTTAGGTATGAAATGTGGCGAGAATATCTATATGTCAAGTGACCCTGATGCCTGGTCAAAAGCAATTCAAAACTGGTATGATGAGAGCCAAAATTTTGTCTATGGTGTAGGACCAAAGAGTTCCAATGTAGCTGTTGGACATTATACCCAGGTAAAGGGAACAAATGAAACTCCTTCTGCCACAAATGCTCCCGTACAGAAAGCTTCTCCAAATTATGACAAACTCCAGTGTTTAATTTGGGGGACGGAGCCCGAATAGGTGTGATACAGTCCTGCATTGGATTGGTACTTCATCTAGAGCTGTCGTGTTTTTTTTTCCCCATGGCAAAAATCTTGATTGGGAATCGTATTCTGTACTTTTCCAACAGTATAACTGGATAAAGTAGTGAATGTACACGAAAATGTAATATTTTAAAAGTTTGTGAGTTTCTTTTAATAATTTAAATATTTCCATAAGATACATGGCTACAAACTATAGTAGTAACATTTTTTTCAAGTTTTTATTTGCTAGCCGTTTTTTAATACTTTTCTTCTTTTTAAATGTACTCTTATATATCCCCTTGTGGATTTGTAGGTTGTTTGGTACTCATCTTACCATGTTGGATGTGGAGTTGCCTATTGTCCCAATCAAGACAGTCTAAAATACTACTACGTTTGCCAATATTGTCCTGCGTAAGTATACTCTTTAGAGTTCAATGTCAATACTTCCATCTGCAAGTTAATATTTTAAAATTCTCACATATTAAACAAATGAAACTAAAAAGCACACCTCAGTGAAGGGAAGGAAATATCTTTGGAAATGGTTTTTAAGGTGAGATACGTTCAACTTATCAATAACAAACCAAGTTCTCAGGTCCAAGTATAAAATCTGAAGCTCTCTTTCCTCAGTTATAAAGTGATGTCTTTTCTCTCAATTGCCTTTCCCTGGGGATCAAGGGTATTCCATGACCCTGTCTAGTGTGCATTTCTCCAGATTTGGTGTCATCAGTTCTTGCCAATTTCACACTCTAGGAGGTTGGAAGCTTGATGTTAAGCAAGGTGGTTAGTGGAGTGGCTAATCAGGACAGCAAATTGTGATTTCCGTCTTTTCTGCTAAAATATTTCCACTCCTGTTTATCTAAAAACCACTCACATTTTTACCATTAAAAATGATTCATTCTTTTGGGTTTCAAAGGTTTCTCAAGAGATCTTTAGTATATTTCAGAGTCCAGAAAAAGTTAGTATCTTAAGTCTTTGTTTCTCAGCAGTTTTCACAAAAAACAAACAAACAAACAAACAAACAAACTCCATAATGAACCAACCTATGAGGTCTTGACTTATAGCAGGAAACATGCTGTTTCACCACGCAATACGTTTGACGTCATCCACAATGAATCCTATGTTCATACTGAAGATCTAATCCCAACATATCTGTTTGTCTTAATTTCTTTTACTGTCTGAACTTCCTTATGACTAGAGGCAGGGGGACCCCCAAAACCAAACCTCCCAGAGGATTTATTTTGAGATTGTAGATAAGCCAGGGATATGGATCTCTTGTCTGAAAAGGATCTCTTGTTTGGAGGTCTTTGTGATCTCCAAAGTCATTTTTCCACAAGCACCTATTAGGGTTAAGTAGAAAGAATTGAAAAGTATTATATGAGAATCATCCAAACTCACTGCCTGGCTGTGAGAGGGGAGGTACCTGGAGCCTGGCATCAGAAGTGAATAATGAGGGAAAGCAGAGGTGAGAGAACTTCCAGAACACTTTTATGTCTATTTTACAATTTTTAAAGGGCTCACACACATGTAGATACATTCTGTGTAGGGATACTGAGATCCAAATGCACTGCCTTGGGCCCTTGGCCCACTTGATACTGTTGAGATTTGGACTTCCATGTATTTTCAAATGAATTAAATGGCTAATATGATAATGATTATCAGTGAGTTACAAGTTAGTCCCTGTAAGGTGATTACACCCTGGATATTGGTGCTTATCAAAACGTTTTAAAACTAACATTCCTCTAGAAATTCAAACTTCCCTAGCTCTTCCCAGCCAACAAACACACATAATACTAACTACTTAAATATCCCTATTCCTGTCTAGAAGGAAAATAAAATATATTTATATACATAGTAACGTTCCTGTCCCTAGTTCATATTAGAGAAATTATGGTATTTTCATCATCTTTCAAATATGAAATGATATTGTAACATTGAGTATTCTTTTCCATACTGCAACCCCTTGCTTCCCAGGAGTTCCTCATGTCTCTCTAGGAGATATGTTGTACCCCTAGCTTGCTCATTGGGGTGTACTGCCTTACCAATATGACCGAGTCTCCTGGGACATGAAGAGAGTGTTGAAATATACTCTGAACACTTTAAGCTCTAGCTATCTCAATTTAGTTGATCAGCCTGAAAAAGTACAGTCAAGGAGATGGGTTAATGTGTGAAGTATTTTCTTAATTTGGAGGTTATCTGAATTACACATTGGGAATTGTAATTTTTCAGTCTTGTTAACATATCTAAAAATATGTAATAACGGTATATTTGGTGGCTCATGCTCCTTGGAGTATAAACTAAACAGCAAAGTGAAAAGTATTTGACATCATGTATTTTAAATTTCAGTGGGAATAATGTGAGTAAAAAGAATACCCCCTACCAACGAGGAACACCCTGCGCCAGTTGCCCTGGTAACTGTGAGAATGGACTATGCAGTAAGTTAGAAGTGATTGACCTGCTATGATAGTAAACAATTGATACTTTTTTCTTTTTTATGGATTAAGAAACCTCCTTAACTTACCAATTTAAATGTTTCTATGCAAAATACCCAAAGATTACTCAACAGTGTGTGTTTAAATAAACATTTTATACACTTTAGTAATCTACATATTTTTTTGTAATGAAAAGAATATTACCATATGTAACATAATGAAACATCTATCATCAGTGTGGTTTTGGAACTATGCAGAGCTCTTTAATATTAACTATACATGTTTCTGGTAACTAGTTCATTTCATCAAAGTTAATATCATTATACCAAAGGTGGTATTTTGAAAGAATGAAAATGTATAAACATACAGGTGTGAGATAAAATTACAGCTTGGTCTAGACAGGCAAACCAAATACTATGTTTCTTTTGTGCTAATGAGTTCATTGTGCTGATTATCATGTTTTTATAGTATAATTGGAATCATTAGTGTTTGAGTTAAAATGATCACTTGCCCGATAATTCGAGAGTAGTTTTGTGCACAGTTTTAATGACAAAATTCAATCTGTATATAATATTGGCTCATAGAATCCACAAACATATTGTTGCAAAAGGAAAGAATGAAATAAATGCTACATATATAATTTCTAAAGACATCATAAATAGAAGTAAAAATAGTTGTTGGCCTTTTATAGTTGAAAAATAGAGTTGGCCCATTCACTAAGATTTTTACCTTTCAAATGCATTCGCTTTTAGTTAGCATTTTTTGTGACTGAATTATATAGGTATAATTCAGAATGTTGATGACATCAAAGCTATAAATCAACTAAAGAAGAAAAAAGTTGAATATTTATACCTATGCTGAATGCTATTTGCTAAGGATCTTGGAATTCATCCTATTAGGACTATGCACTCAATTGAAGGAAGTTAAACATGAGTGACAGATAGAATCATGTTTTATAAAAAGCTTTCTAGCAGTCATACATAGAAACAATTGGGTGAAAGCCAGCTGAAAAACTGTTGAAAAACAAGGGTAGAAAAAAAAAAGGATGTCTTTACTGCATTACTGGCAAAATGAATGAAGAGAAATGGACAGGGTTGAGAGATAAGAAGTAGAATAGCCAATATTTGTTACCTGTGCCGGTGGATTGTTGGTCAGAAGAAGAAGAGTTCAGAGTGATTCAGTTCCCAGCCTAAGTTACTGAGTAGGAGAGCCATTTCACTGAAATTGTGGCAGGGATATAGGGCGACAAAAACCCAAGAATTGTCAGCCTTGGAGTTAGTATAATGAGTTTAATCTGAGATTTGTTGAATTTGGGACCTCTGGGGAATACCCAAGAGGCAATATCAGAAGAAAAGGGGGCATATTATCACTGTTTCACATCTTTATCTTCCCATAGAAAATCACTTTTTCCAGAAAGAAAGCATTAGAGTTTAGAGCAATGCTGTCCAATAGTATGAAATGAAGGAAATGTTCTTTATCAGCATCATTTTTAAAGTAGCCACTAATCACATGTGGCCTTTGAACATGTGAAATGTGGCTAATAAGATTAAGGAACTAAATTTTTAATTTTATCTAATTTAGAATAATTTAAATTTAAATATCTCCATGTTACTAGTGGCTCCCATATTAGACTCTACAAGTGTAGAAAGATTTATTTACACATGTATTCATTTTAATGTTTTTGCTAAGGGATAAAAGTAGGTCAATTCAGTTTAGAAACATATCACCCAGTTCAAAATAAAACAGTGATGGATTAATCAGTGAGCTCAACCTAAGGCACCTCATATGTCCCTCAAGAAGTGAAAGGCCCATCATAGTGGAAGAGATGCTGACTTGTCTAATCCTATTCCCTATGCACCTTGAAGTTGTTTTGCTGCTACTAAGGAAAATGATAACATAACTAATCTGTTTTTGTTACAGCCAATAGTTGCCAGTATGAAGATCTCCTTAGTAACTGTGATTCCTTGAAGACAACAGCTGGTTGTGAACATGAATTACTCAAGGAAAAGTGCAAGGCTACTTGCCAATGTGAAAACAAAATTTACTGAAATGCTCAACGTGCATTGCACAAGACTAAGTGGAGAAGGGCTATATAATTTAATTGACACATACCAGAGGGGAAATTGTAGGCTTGCTAGTTACAAATTTGATTCTAAACAGTGATGTAGCTTTTCCTCTTGGATCTACACAGAAATCTGTTTCATACATCGACTTACAAAAGTAACACAGTCTATGATGACAACTTTGGACTTTGACATACATTTGGCACTTCAAAGTTGATGAGTTAAACCAAGTCGAGGACTTTTAAAGTTGTATAACCACAGGACTTAGGTCACTAGAACTTTGGATTAAAATGAAGAAACAATATGCACAAAAAAAACACACAAAAAAAATTGTAACATCATTGTTGTTCCTGCT
Source organism: Rhinolophus ferrumequinum (assembly GCF_004115265.2). Taxonomy (NCBI): domain Eukaryota; kingdom Metazoa; phylum Chordata; class Mammalia; order Chiroptera; family Rhinolophidae; genus Rhinolophus; species Rhinolophus ferrumequinum. The sequence goes on along the minus strand of NC_046286.1, from coordinate 17,962,879 downwards.
ACATGATTTTTTTACGTGTATGAAGAATGAATTCCAAGTAACCGTCATCTTATGGCTTCCTCTTTTAACAAAAGTAATCAGCTTTTAAAATAAAAAAACTTATCTAAGCACCCACATAAAAGTGATTCTTGTGCAATATTTTATAGTATTCATAATTAACTCTAGATAAATGATTATACAGAATAAAATTTCCAAAATATTTGTCTATAAAAT